>NW_024543594.1:0-69967 GCF_018167655.1 Microtus oregoni
CACTGAGCACCCAGCACCCCGAGTACTGAGCACTGAGCACCCTGAGTACTGAGCACCAAGCACCCCGAGTACTGAGCACTGAGCACCCTGAGTACTGAGCACCCAGCACCCTGAGCACTGAGCACCCAGCACCCTGAGCACTGAGCACCCAGCACCCTGAGCACTGAGCACCCAGCACCCTGAGTAGTGAGCACCCAACGTACTGAGCACCGAGCACCCCCGAGCACTGAGCACCCAGCACCCTGAGTACTGAGCACCGAGCACCCCAAGCACTGAGCACCCAGCACCCTGAGTACTGAGCTCCGAGCACCCCGAGCACCCAGCGCCCCGAGCACCGAGCACCCTTAGCACTGAGCACCCAGCACCCTGAGTACTGAGCACCCAGCACCCTGAGCAATGAGCACCCTGAGTACTGAGCACCCAGCACCTTGAGCACTGAGCACCGAGAACCCCGAGCACTGAGCACCCAGCACCCGGAGTACTGAGCACCCAGCACCCTGAGTACTGAACACCCAGCACCCTGAGCACTGAGCACTGAGCACCCTGAGCACTGAGTACTGAGCACTGAGCAACCTGACCACTTAGCACCCAGCACCCCGAGTACTGAGCACCCAGCACCCCGAGCACGGAGCACCCAGCGCCCCGAGCACTGAGCACCCAGCACCCCGAGCACTGAGCACTGAGCACCCTGAGCTCTGAGCACCCAGCACCCCGAGTACTGAGCACTGAGCACCCTGAGTACTGAGCACCCAGCACCCTGAGCACTGAGCACCCAGCACCCTGAGCACTGAGCACCCAGCACCCTGAGCACTGAGCACCCAGCACCCTGAGTAGTGAGCACCCAACATACTGAGCACCGAGCACCCCGAGCACTGAGCTCCCAGCATCCTGAGTACTGAGCACCGAGCACCCCGAGCACTGAGCACCCAGCATCCTGAGTACTGAGCTCCGAGCACCCCGAGCACCCAGCGCCCCGACCACCGAGCACCCTGAGCACAGAGCACCCAGCACCCTGAGGACTGAGCACCCAGCACCCTGAGCAATGAGCACCCTGAGTACTGAGCACCCAGCACCTTGAGCACTGAGCACCGAGCACCCCGAGCACTGAGCACCCAGCACCCGGAGTACTGAGCACCCAGCGTACTGAGCACCGAGCACCCAGCACCCTGAGTACTGAGCACCCAGCACCCTGAGCACTGAGCACCCAGCGTACTGAGCACCGAGCACCCAGCACACTGAGCACTGAGCACTGAGCACCCTGAGCACTGAGTACTGAGCACCGAGCATCCCGAGCACTGAGCACCCAGCACCCGGAGTACTGAGCACCCAGCACCCTGAGTACTAAGCACCGAGCACCCTGAGTACTGAGCACCCAGCACCCTGAGCACTGAACATACAGCACCCTGAGTACTGAGCACCTCGAGCACTGAGCACCCAGCACCCTGGGTACTGAGCACCGAGCACCCCGAGCACTGACCACCCAGCACCCCGAGCACTGAGCACCCAGCACCCCGAGCACTGAGCACCCAGCACCCTGAGCACTGAGCACCCAGCACCCTGAGTACTGAGCACCCAGCACCCTGAGCACTGAGTACCCAGCACCCTAAGCACTGAGCATCCAGCACCCTGAGCACTGAGCACACAGCACCCTGAGTACTGAGCACTGAGCACCCAGCACCCCGAGCTCTGAGCACCCAACACCCTGAGTACTGAGCACTGAGCACCCAGCACCCCGAGCACTGAGCACCCAGCACCCTGAGCACTGAGCAACCAGCACCCGAGTATTAATCACCCAGCACCCTGAGTACTGAGCACCCAGCACCCTGAGTACTGAGCACCCAGCAACCCGAGTACTGAGCACCCAGCAACCTGAGTACTGAGCACCCAGCACCCTGAGCACTGAGCACCCAGCACCCCGAGCACTGAGCACCCAGCACCCTGAGTACTGAGCACCCAGCACCCTGAGCACTGAGCACCCAGCACCCTGAGCACTGAGCACCCAGCACCCTGAGCACTGAGCACCCAGCACCCTGAGTACTGAGCACCCAGCAACCTGAGCAATGAGCACCCTGAGTACTGAGCACCCAGCACCTTGAGCACTGAGCACCGAGCAACCCCGAGCACTGAGCACCCAGCACCTGGAGTACTGAGCACCCAGCGTACTGAGCACCGAGCACCCAGCACCCTGAGTACTGAGCACCCAGCACCCTGAGTACTGAGCACCCAGCACCCTGAGCACTGAGCACCCTGCGTACTGAGCACCGCGCACCCAGCACCCTGAGTACTGAGCACCCAGCACCCTGAGCACTGAGCACCCAGCACCCTGAGTAATGAGCACTGAGCACCCAGCACCCCGAGCACTGAGCACCCAGCACCCTGAGTACTGAGCACCCAGCACCCTGAGCACTGAGCACCCAGCGCCCTGCGTACTGAGCACTGAGCACCCCGAGTACTGAGCACCGGCACCCCGAGCACTGAGCACCCAGCACACCGAGCACTGAGCACCCAGCACCCTGAGTACTGAGCACCCAGCACCCTGAGCACTGAGCACCCAGCACCCTGAGTACTGAGCACTGAGCACGAAGCACCCTGAGCACTGAGCACCCAGCCCCCTGATTACTGAGCACTGAGCACCCAGTACCCCGAGCACTGAGCACCCAGCACCCTGAGCGCTAAGCACCCAGCACCCGAGTACTGAGCACCCAGCACCCTGAGAACTGAGCACCCAGCACCCTGAGAACTGAGCACCCAGCACCCTGAGCACTGAGCACCCAGCACCCGAGTACTGAGCACCCAGCACCCTGAGCACTGAGCACCCAGCGCCCCGAGCACTGAGCACCCAGCACCCTGAGCACTGAGCACCTAGCACCCTGAGTACTGAGCACCCAGCACCCTTAGTACTGAACACCCAGCACCCTGAGCACTGAGAACTGAGCACCCTGAGCACTGAGTACTGAGCACTGAGCACCCTGAGCACTGAGCACCCAGCACCCCGAGTACTGAGCACCCAGCACCCCGAGCACTGAGCACCCAGCGCCCCGAGCACTGAGCACCCAACACCCCGAGCACTGAGCACTGAGCACCCTGAGCACTGAGCACCCAGCACCCCGAGTACTGAGCACTGAGCACCCTGAGTACTGAGCACCAAGCACCCCGAGTACTGAGCACTGAGCACCCGGAGTACTGAGCACCCAGCACCCTGAGCACTGAGCACCCAGCACCCTGAGCACTGAGCACCCAGCACCCTGAGCACTGAGCACCCAGCACCCTGAGTAGTGAGCACCCAACGTACTGAGCACCGAGCACCCCGAGCACTGAGCACCCAGCACCCTGAGTACTGAGCACCGAGCACCCCGAGCACTGAGCACCCAGCACCCTGAGTACTGAGCTCCGAGCACCCCGAGCACCCAGCGCCCCGAGCACCGAGCACCCTGAGCACTGAGCACCCAGCACCCTGAGTACTGAGCACCCAGCACCCTGAGCAATGAGCACCCTGAGTACTGAGCACCCAGCACCTTGAGCACTGAGCACCGAGCACCCCGAGCACTGAGCACCCAGCACCCTGAGTAGTGAGCACCCAGCACCCTGAGCACTGAGCACCCAGCGTACGGAGCACCGAGCAACCAGCACCCTGTGTACTGAGCACCCAGCACCCTGAGCACTGAGCACCCAGCACCCTGAGTACTGAGCACTGAGCACCCAGCACCCCGAGCACTGAGCACCCAGCACCCTGAGTACTGAGCACCCAGCACCCTGAGCACTGAGCACCCAGCGTACTGAGCACCGAGCCTCCAGCACCCTGAGTACTGAGCACCCAGCACCCTGAGCACTGAGCACCCAGCGCCCAGAGTACTGAGCACTGAGCACCCCGAGTACTGAGCACCGGCACCCCGAGCACTAAGCACCCAGCACCCCGAGCACCGAGCACCTAGCACCCTGAGCACTGAGCACCCAGCACCCTGAGCACTGAGCACCCAGCACCCCGAGTACTGAGCACTGAGCACCCTGAGTACTGAGCACCCAGCACCCTGAACACTGAGCACCAAGCACCCTGAGCACTGAGCACCCAGCACCCTGAGCACTGAGCACCCAGCACCCTGAGTAGTGAGCACCCAACGTACTGAGCACCGAGCACCCCGAGCACTGAGCACCCAGCACCCTGAGTACTGAGCACCGAGCACCCCGAGCACTGAGCGCCCAGCACCCTGAGTACTGAGCTCCGAGCACCCCGAGCACCCAGCGCCCCGACCACCGAGCACCCTGAGCACTGAGCACCCAGCACCCTGAGTACTGAGCACCCAGCACCCTGAGCAATGAGCACCCTGAGTACTGAGCACCCAGCACCTTGAGCACTGAGCACCGAGCACCCCGAGCACTGAGCACCCAGCACCCGGAGTACTGAGCACCCAGCGTACTGAGCACCGAGCACCCAGCACCCTGAGTACTGAGCACCCAGCACCCTGAGCACTGAGCACCCAGCGTACTGAGCACCGAGCACCCAGCACCCTGAGCACTGAGCACTGAGCACCCTGAGCACTGAGTAATGAGCACCGAGCACCCCGAGCACTGAGCACCCAGCACCCGGAGTACTGAGCACCCAGCACCCTGAGTACTAAGCACCAAGCACCCTGAGTACTGAGCACCCAGCAACCTGAGCACTGAACATACAGCACCCTGAGTACTGAGCACCTCGAGCACTGAGCACCCAGCACCCTGAGTACTGAGCACCGAGCACACTGAATACTGAGCACTGTGCACCCAGCACCCCGAGCACTGACCACCCAGCACCCCTAGCACTGAACACCCATCACCCTGAGCACTGAGCACCCAGCACCCTGAGTACTGAGCACTGAGCACCCAGCACCCCGAGCACTGAGCACCCAGCACCCTGAGTACTGAGCACCCAGCACCCTGAGCACTGAGCACCCAGCGTACTGAGCACCGAGCACCTAGCACCCTGAGTACTGAGCACCCAGCACCCTGAGCACTGAGCACCCAGCGCCCAGAGTACTGAGCACTGAGCACCCCGAGTACTAAGCACCGGCACCCCGAGAACTAAGCACCCAGCACCCCAAGCACCGAGCACCTAGCACCCTGAGCACTGAGCACCCAGCACCCGGAGTACTGAGCACCCAGCGTACTGAGCCCCGAGCACCCAGCACCCTGAGTACTGAGCACCCAGCACCCTGAGCACTGAGCACCCAGCGTACTGAGCACCGAGCAATCAGCACCCTGAGCACTGAGCACTGAGCACCCTGAGCACTGAGTACTGAGCACCGAGCACCCCGAGCACTGAGCACCCAGCACCCGGAGTACTGAGCACCCAGCACCCTGAGTACTAAGCACCAAGCACCCTGAGTACTGAGCACCCAGCACCCTGAGCACTGAACATACAGCACCCTGAGTACTGAGCACCTCGAGCACTGAGCACCCAGCACCCTGAGTACTGAGCACCGAGCACCCCGAGCACTGACCACCCAGCATCCCGAGCACTGAGCACCCAGCACCCCGAGCAATGAGCACCCAGCACCCTGAGCACTGAGCACCCAGCACCCTTAGTACTGAGCACCCAGCACCCTGAGCACTGAGTACTCAGCACCCTAAGCACTGAGCACCCAGCACCCTGAGCACTGAGCACCCAGCACCCTGAGCACTGAGCACCCAGCACCCTGAGTACTGAGCACTGAGCACCCAGCACCGCGAGCACTGAGCACCCAGCACCCTGAGTACTGAGCACTGAGCACCCAGCACCCCGAGCACTGAGCACCCAGCACCCTGAGCACTGAGCACCCAGCACCTGAGTAATAAGCACCCAGCACCCTGAGTACTGAGCACCCAGCACCCTGAGTACTGAGCACCCAGCACCCCGAGTACTGAGCACCCAGCAACCTGAGCACTGAGCACCTAGCACCCTGAGTACTGAGCACCCAGCACCCTTAGTACTGAACACCCAGCACCCTGAGCACTGTGCACTGAGCACCCTGAGAACTGAGTACTGAGCACTGAGCACCCTGAGCACTGAGCACCCAGCACCCCGAGTACTGAGCACCCAGCACCCCGAGCACTGAGCACCCAGCGCCCCGAGCACTGAGCACCCAGCACCCCGAGCACTGAGCACTGAGCACCCTGAGCACTGAGCACCCAGCACCCCGAGTACTGAGCACTGAGCACCCTGAGTACTGAGCACCAAGCACCCCGAGTACTGAGCACTGAGCACCCTGAGTACTGAGCACCCAGCACCCTGAGCACTGAGCACCCAGCACCCTGAGCACTGAGCACCCAGCACCCTGAGCACTGAGCACCCAGCACCCTGAGTAGTGAGCACCCAACGTACTGAGCACCGAGCACCCCGAACACTGAGCACCCAGCACCCTGAGTACTGAGCACCGAGCACCCCAATCACTGAGCACCCAGCTCCCTGAGTACTGAGCTCCGAGCACCCCGAGCACCCAGCGCCCCGAGCACCGAGCACCCTGAGCACTGAGCACCCAGCACCCTGAGTACTGAGCACCCAGCACCCTGAGCAATGAGCACCCTGAGTACTGAGCACCCAGCACCTTGAGCACTGAGCACCGAGCACCCCGAGCACTGAGCACCCAGCACCCGGAGTACTGAGCACCCAGCACCCTGAGTACTGAACACCCAGCACCCTGAGCACTGAGCACTGAGCACCCTGAGAACTGAGTACTGAGCACTGAGCAACCTGAGCACTTAGCACCCAGCACCCCGAGTACTGAGCACCCAGCACCCCGAGCACTGAGCACCCAGCGCCCCGAGCACTGAGCACCCAGCACCCCGAGCACTGAGCACTGAGCACCCTGAGCTCTGAGCACCCAGCACCCCGAGTACTGAGCACTGAGCACCCTGAGTACTGAGCACCCAGCACCTTAAGCACTGAGCACCCAGCACCCTGAGCACTGAGCACCCAGCACCCTGAGCACTGAGCACCCAGCACCCTGAGTAGTGAGCACCCAACATACTGAGCACCGAGCACCCCGAGCACTGAGCTCCCAGCATCCTGAGTACTGAGCACCGAGCACCCCGAGCACTGAGCACCCAGCACCCTGAGTACTGAGCTCCGAGCACCCCGAGCACCCAGCGCCCCGACCACCGAGCACCCTGAGCACTGAGCACCCAGCACCCTGAGTACTGAGCACCCAGCACCCTGAGCAATGAGCACCCTGAGTACTGAGCACCCAGTACCTTGAGCACTGAGCACCGAGCACCCCGAGCACTGAGCACCCAGCACCCGGAGTACTGAGCACCCAGCGTACTGAGCACCGAGCACCCAGCACCCTGAGTACTGAGCACCCAGCACCCTGAGCACTGAGCACCCAGCGTACTGAGCACCGAGCACCCAGCACACTGAGCACTGAGCACTGAGCACCCTGAGCACTGAGTACTGAGCACCGAGCATCCCGAGCACTGAGCACCCAGCACCCGGAGTACTGAGCACCCAGCACCCTGAGTACTAAGCACCGAGCACCCTGAGTACTGAGCACCCAGCACCCTGAGCACTGAACATACAGCACCCTGAGTACTGAGCACCTCGAGCACTGAGCACCCAGCACCCTGAGTACTGAGCACCGAGCACCCCGAGCACTGACCACCCAGCACCCCGAGCACTGAGCACCCAGCACCCCGAGCACTGAGCACCCAGCACCCTGAGCACTGAGCACCCAGCACCCTGAGTACTGAGCACCCAGCACCCTGAGCACTGAGTACCCAGCACCCTAAGCACTGAGCATCCAGCACCCTGAGCACTGAGCACCCAGCACCCTGAGTACTGAGCACTGAGCACCCAGCACCACGAGCTCTGAGCACCCAGCACCCTGAGTACTGAGCACTGAGCACCCAGCACCCCGAGCACTGAGCACCCAGCACCCTGAGCACTGAGCACCCAGCACCCGAGTATTAATCACCCAGCACCCTGAGTACTGAGCACCCAGCACCCTGAGTACTGAGCACCCAGCAACCCGAGTACTGAGCACCCAGCAACCTGAGTACTGAGCACCCAGCACCCTGAGCACTGAGCACCCAGCACCCCGAGCACTGAGCACCCAGCACCCTGAGTACTGAGCACCCAGCACCCTGAGCACTGAGCACCCAGCACCCTGAGCACTGAGCACCCAGCACCCTGAGCACTGAGCACCCAGCACCCTGAGTACTGAGCACCCAGCAACCTGAGCAATGAGCACCCTGAGTACTGAGCACCCAGCACCTTGAGCACTGAGCACCGAGCAACCCCGAGCACTGAGCACCCAGCACCCTGAGTACTGAGCAGCCAGCAACCTGAGCAATGAGCACCCTGAGTACTGAGCACCCAGCACCCTGAGTACTGAGCACCCAGCACCCTGAGCACTGAGCACCCTGCGTACTGAGCACCGCGCACCCAGCACCCTGAGTACTGAGCACCCAGCACCCTGAGCACTGAGCACCCAGCACCCTGAGTAATGAGCACTGAGCACCCAGCACCCCGAACACTGAGCACCCAGCACCCTGAGTACTGAGCACCCAGCACCCTGAGCACTGAGCACCCAGCGCCCTGAGTACTGAGCACCCAGCACCCCGAGCACTGAGCACCCAGCACCCTGAGTACTGAGCACCCAGCACCCTGAGTACTGAGCACTGAGCACCCAGCCCCCTGAGCACTGAGCACCCAGCCCCCTGATTACTGAGCACTGAGCACCCAGCACCCCGAGCACTGAGCACCCAGCACCCTGAGCGCTGAGCACCCAGCACCCGAGTACTGAGCACCCAGCACCCTGAGTACTGTGCACCCAGCACCCTGAGTACTGAGCACCCAGCACCCCGAGTACTGAGCACACAGCACCCTGAGAACTGAGCACCCAGCACATTGAGCACTGAGCACCCAGCACCCTGAGCACTGAGCACCCAGCACCCGAGTACTGAGCACCCAGCACCCTGAGCACTGAGCACCCAGCGCCCCGAGCACTGAGCACCCAGCACCCTGAGCACTGAGCACCTAGCACCCTGAGTACTGAGCACCCAGCACCCTTAGTACTGAACACCCAGCACCCTGAGCACTGAGCACTGAGCACCCTGAGCACTGAGTACTGAGCACTGAGCACCCTGAGCACTGAGCACCCAGCACCCCGAGTACTGAGCACCCAGCACCCCGAGCACTGAGCACCCAGCGCCCCGAGCACTGAGCACCCAGCACCCCGAGCACTGAGCACTGAGCACCCTGAGCACTGAGCACCCAGCACCCCGAGTACTGAGCACCCAGCACCCTGAGCACTGAGCACCCAGCACCCTGAGCACTGAGCACCCAGCACCCTGAGCACTGAGCACCCAGCACCCTGAGTAGTGAGCACCCAACGTACTGAGCACCGAGCACCCCGAGCACTGAGCACCCAGCACCCTGAGTACTGAGCACCGAGCACCCCGAGCACTGAGCACCCAGCACCCTGAGTACTGAGCTCCGAGCACCCCGTGCACCCAGCGCCCCGAGCACCGAGCACCCTGAGCACTGAGCACCCAGCACCCTGAGTACTGAGCACCCAGCACCCTGAGCAATGAGCACCCTGAGTACTGAGCACCCAGCACCTTGAGCACTGAGCACCGACCACCCCGAGCACTGAGCACCCAGCACCCGGAGTACTGAGCACCCAGCGTACTGAGCACCGAGCACCCAGCACCCTGAGTACTGAGCACCCAGCACCCTGAGCACTGAGCACCCAGCGTACGGAGCACTGAGCAACCAGCACCCTGTGTACTGAGCACCCAGCACCCTGAGCACTGAGCACCCAGCACCCTGAGTACTGAGCACTGAGCACCCAGCACCCCGAGCACTGAGCACCCAGCACCCTGAGTACTGAGCACCCAGCACCCTGAGCACTGAGCACCCAGTGTACTGAGCACCGAGCACCCAGCACCCTGATTACTGAGCACCCAGCACCCTGAGCACTGAGCACCCAGCGCCCAGAGTACTGAGCACTAAGCACCCCGAGTACTGAGCACCGGCACCCCGAGCACTAAGCACCCAGCACCCCGAGCACCGAGCACCTAGCACCCTGAGCACTGAGCACCCAGCACCCTGAGCACTGAGCACCCAGCACCCCGAGTACTGAGCACTGAGCACCCTGAGTACTGAGCACCCAGCACCCTGAGCACTGAGCACCCAGCACCCTGAGCACTGAGCACCCAGCACCCTGAGCACTGAGCACCCAGCACCCTGAGTAGTGAGCACCCAACGTACTGAGCACCGAGCACCCCGAGCACTGAGCACCCAGCACCCTGAGTACTGAGCACCGAGCACCCCGAGCACTGAGCGCCCAGCACCCTGAGTACTGAGCTCCGAGCACCCCGAGCACCCAGCGCCCCGACCACCGAGCACCCTGAGCACTGAGCACCCAGCACCCTGAGTACTGAGCACCCAGCACCCTGAGCAATGAGCACCCTGAGTACTGAGCACCCACCACCTTGAGCACTGAGCACCGAGCACCCCGAGCACTGAGCACCCAGCACCCGGAGTACTGAGCACCCAGCGTACTGAGCACCGAGCACCCAGCACCCTGAGTACTGAGCACCCAGCACCCTGAGCACTGAGCACCCAGCGTACTGAGCACCAAGCACCCAGCACCCTGAGCACTGAGCACTGAGCACCCTGAGCACTGAGTAATGAGCACCGAGCACCCCGAGCACTGAGCACCCAGCACCCGGAGTACTGAGCACCCAGCACCCTGAGTACTAAGCACCAAGCACCCTGAGTACTGAGCACCCAGCAACCTGAGCACTGAACATACAGCACCCTGAGTACTGAGCACCTCGAGCACTGAGCACCCAGCACCCTGAGTACTGAGCACCGAGCACACTGAGTACTGAGCACTAAGCACCCAGCACCCCGAGCACTGACCACCCAGCACCCCTAGCACTGAACACCCATCACCCTGAGCACTGAGCACCCAGCACCCTGAGTACTGAGCACTGAGCACCCAGCACCCCGAGCACTGAGCACCCAGCACCCTGAGTACTGAGCACCCAGCACCCTGAGCACTGAGCACCCAGCGTACTGAGCACCGAGCACCTAGCACCCTGAGTACTGAGCACCCAGCACCCTGAGCACTGAGCACCCAGCGCCCAGAGTACTGAGCACTGAGCACCCCGAGTACTGAGCACCGGCACCCCGAGAACTAAGCACCCAGCACCCCGAGCACCGAGCAACTAGCACCCTGAGCACTGAGCACCCAGCACCCGGAGTACTGAGCACCCAGCGTACTGAGCACCGAGCACCCAGCACCCTGAGTACTGAGCACCCAGCACCCTGAGCACTGAGCACCCAGCGTACTGAGCACCGAGCACCCAGCACCCTGAGCACTGAGCACTGAGCACCCTGAGCACTGAGTACTGAGCACCGAGCACCCCGAGCACTGAGCACCCAGCACCCGGAGTACTGAGCACCCAGCACCCTGAGTACTAAGCACCAAGCACCCTGAGTACTGAGCACCCAGCACCCTGAGCACTGAACATACAGCACCCTGAGTACTGAGCACCTCGAGCACTGAGCACCCAGCACCCTGAGTACTGAGCACCGAGCACCCCGAGCACTGACCACCCAGCATCCCGAGCACTGAGCACCCAGCACCCCGAGCAATGAGCACCCAGCACCCTGAGCACTGAGCACCCAGCACCCTTAGTACTGAGCACCCAGCACCCTGAGCACTGAGTACCCATCACCCTAAGCACTGAGCACCCAGCACCCTGAGCACTGAGCACCCAGCACCCTGAGCACTGAGCACCCAGCACCCTGAGTACTGAGCACTGAGCACCCAGCACCGCGAGCACTGAGCACCCAGCACCCTGAGTACTGAGCACTGAGCACCCAGCACCCCGAGCACTGAGCACCCAGCACCCTGAGCACTGAGCACCCAGCACCTGAGTAATAAGCACCCAGCACCCTGAGTACTGAGCACCCAGCACCCTGAGTACTTAGCACCCAGCACCCCGTGTACTGAGCACCCAGCAACCTGAGTACTGAGCACCCAGCACCCGGAGTACTGAGCACCCAGCACCCTGAGTACTAAGCACCAAGCACCCTGAGTACTGAGCACCCAGCACCCTGAGCACTGAACATACAGCACCCTGAGTACTGAGCACCTCGAGCACTGAGCACCCAGCACCCTGAGTACTGAGCACCGAGCACCCCGAGCACTGACCACCCAGCATCCCGAGCACTGAGCACCCAGCACCCCGAGCAATGAGCACCCAGCACCCTGAGCACTGAGCACCCAGCACCCTTAGTACTGAGCACCCAGCACCCTGAGCACTGAGTACCCAGCACCCTAAGCACTGAGCACCCAGCACCCTGAGCACTGAGCACCCAGCACCCTGAGCACTGAGGAGCCAGCACCCTGAGTACTGAGCACTGAGCACCCAGCACCGCGAGCACTGAGCACCCAGCACCCTGAGTACTGAGCACTGAGCACCCAGCACCCCGAGCACTGAGCACCCAGCACCCTGAGCACTGAGCACCCAGCACCTGAGTAATAAGCACCCAGCACCCTGAGTACTGAGCACCCAGCACCCTGAGTACTGAGCACCCAGCACCCCGTGTACTGAGCACCCAGCAACCTGAGTACTGAGCACACAGCACCCTGAGCACTGAGCACCCAGCACCCTGAGCTCTGAGCACACAGCACCCTGAGCTCTGAGCACACAGCACCCTGAGCACTGAGCACCCAGCACCCTGAGTACTGAGCACTGAGCACCCAGCACCCCGAGCACTGAGCACCCAGCACCCTGAGTACTGAGCACTGAGCACCCAGCACCCCGAGCACTGAGCACCCAGCACCCTGAGCACTGAGCACCCAGCACCCGAGTACTGAGCACCCAACACCCTGAGTACTGAGCACCCAGCACCCTGAGTACTGAGCACCCAGCACCCGAGTACTGAGCACCCAACACCCTGAGTACTGAGCACCCAGCACCCTGAGCACTGAGCACCCAGCACCCTGAGCTCTGAGCACACAGCACCCTGAGCTCTGAGCACACAGCACCCTGAGCACTGAGCACCCAGCACCCTGAGTACTGAGCACTGAGCACCCAGCACCCCGAGCACTGAGCACCCAGAACCCTGAATACTGAGCACCCAGCACCCTGAGCACTGAGCACCAAGCACCCTGAGCACTGAGCACCCAGCACCCTGAGCACTGAGCACCCAGCACCCTGAGTAGTGAGCACCCAACGTACTGAGCACCGAGCACCCCGAGCACTGAGCCCCCAGCACCCTGAGTACTGAGCACCGAGCACCCCGAGCACTGAGCACCCAGCACCCTGAGTACTGAGCTCCGAGCACCCCGAGCACCCAGCGCCCCGAGCACCGAGCACCCTGAGCCCTGAGCACCCAGCACCCTGAGTACTGAGCACCCAGCACCTTGAGCACTGAGCACCGAGCACCCTGAGAACTGAGTACCCAGCACCCTAAGCACTGAGCACCCAGCGTACTGAGCACCGAGCACCCAGCACCCTGAGTACTGAGCACCCAGCACCCTGAGCACTGAGCACCCAGCACCCTGAGTACTGAGCACTGAGCACCCAGCACCCCGAGCACTGAGCACCCAGCACCCTGAGTACTGAGCACCCAGCACCCTGAGCACTGAGCACCCAGCATACTGAGCACCGAGCACCCAGCACCCTGAGTACTGAGCACCCAGCACCCTGAGCACTGAGCACCCAGCGCCCTGAGTACTGAGCACTGAGCACCCCGAGCACTAAGCATCCAGCACCCCGAGCACCGAGCACCTAGCACCCTGAGCACTGAGCACCCAGCACCCTGAGCACTGAGCACCCAGCACCCTGAGTACTGAGCACTGAGCACCCAGCACCCCGAGCACTGAGCACCCAGCACCCTGAGTACTGAGCACTGAGCACCCAGCACCCCGAGCACTGAGCACCCAGCACCCTGAGCACTGAGCACCCAGCACCCGAGTACTGAGCACCCAGCACCCTGAGTACTGTGCACCCAGCACCCTGAGTACTGAGCACCCAGCACCCCGAGTACTGAGCACCCAGCACCCTGAGAACTGAGCACCCAGCACCCTGAGCACTGAGCACACAGCACCCTGAGTACTGAGCACAAAGCACCCTGAGTACTGAGCACCCAGCACCCTGAGCACTGAGCACCCAGCACCCTGAGCACTGAGCACCCAGCACCCTGAGCACTGAGCACCCAGCACCCTGAGCACTGAGCACCCAGCACCCTGAGTAGTGAGCACCCAACGTACTGAGCACCGAGCACCCCGAGCACTGAGCACCCAGCACCCTGAGTACTGAGCACCGATCACCCCGAGCACTGAGCACCCAGCACCCTGAGTACTGAGCTCCGAGCACCCCGAGCACTGAGCACCCAGGGCCCCGAGCACTGAGCACCCAGCACCCTGAGCACTGAGCACCTAGCACCCTGAGTACTGAGCACCCAGCACCCTGAGTACTGAACACCCTGCACCCTGAGCACTGAGCACCCTGAGCACTGAGTACTGAGCACTGAGCACCCTGAGGACTGAGCACCCAGCACCCCGAGTACTGAGCACCCAGCACCCCGACCACTGAGCACCCAGCGCCCCGAGCACTGAGCACCCAGCACCCCGAGCACTGAGCACTGAGCACCCTGAGCACTGAGCACCCAGCACCCCGAGTGCTGAGCACTGAGCAACCTGAGTACTGAGCCCAAAGCACACCGAGTACTGAGCACTGAGCACCCTGAGTACTGAGCACCCAGCACCCTGAGCACTGAGCACCCAGCACCCTGAGCACTGAGCACCCAGCACCCTGAGCACTGAGAACCCAGCACCCAGAGTAGTGAGCACACAACGTACTGAGCACCGAGCACCCCGAGCACTGAGCACCCAGCACCCTGAGTACTGAGCACCGAGCACCCCGAGCACTGAGCACCCAGCACCCTGAGTACTGAGCTCCGAGCACCCCGAGCACCCAGCGCCCCGAGCACCGAGCACCCTGAGCACTGAGCACCCAGCACCCTGAGTACTGAGCACCCAGAACCCTGAGCAATGAGCACCCTGACTACTGAGCACCCAGCACCTTGAGCACTGAGCACCGAGCACCCCGAGAACTGAGCACCCAGCACCCGGAGTACTGAGCACCCAGCGTACTGAGCACCGAGCACCCAGCACCCTGAGTACTGAGCACCTAGCACCCTGAGCACTGAGCACCCAGCATACTGAGCACCGAGCACCCAGCACCCAGAGTACTGAGCACCCAGCATACTGAGCACTGAGCACCCAGCACCCTGAGTACTGAGCACTGAGCACCCAGCACCCCGAGCACTGAGCACCCAGCACCTTGAGTACTGAGCACCCAGCACCCTGAGCACTGAGCACCCAGCGTACTGAGCACCGAGCACCCAGCACCCTGAGTACTGAGCACCCAGCACCCTGAGCACTGAGCACCCAGCACCCAGAGTACTGAGCACTGAGCACCCCGAGTACTGAGCACCGGCACCCCGAGCACTAAGCACCCAGCACCCCGAGCACCGAGCACCTAGCACCCTGAGCAATGAGCACCCAGCACCCTGAGCACTGAGCACCCAGCACCCTGAGTACTGATCACTGAGCACCCAGCACCCCGATCATTGAGCACCCAGCACCCTGAGTACTGAGCACTGAGCACCCAGCACCCCGAGCACTGAGCACCCATCACCCTGAGCACTGAGCACCCAGCACCCGAGTACTGAGCACCCAGCACCCTGAGTACTGAGCACCCAGCACCCTGAGTACTCAGCACCCAGCACCCTGAGTACTGAGCACCCAGCACCCTGAGAACTGAGCACCCAGCACCCTGAGCACTGAGCACCCAGCACCCTGAGCACTGAGCATCCAGCACCCGAGTACTGAGCACCCAGCACCCTGAGAACTGAGCACCCAGCACCCTGAGTACTGAGCACCCAGCACCCCGAGTAGTGAGCACCCAGCACCCTGAGCTCTGAGCACCCAGCACCCTGAGCACTGAGCACCCAGCACCCTGAGCACTGAGCACCCAGCACCCTGAGTAGTGAGCACCCAACGTACTGAGCACCGAGCACCCCGAGCACTGAGCACCCAGCAACCTGAGTACTGAGCACCGATCACCCTGAGCACTGAGCACCCAGCACCCTGAGTACTGAGCTCCGAGCACCCCGAGCACTGAGCACCCAGCGCCCCGAGCACTGAGCACCCAGCACCCTGAGCACTGAGCACCCAGCACCTTGAGTACTGAGCGCCCAGCACCCTGATCACTGAGCACCCAGCACCCTGAGCACTGAGCACCCAGCACCTTGAGTACTGAGCACCGAGCACCCCGAGCACTGAGCACCCAGCACACTGAGTACTGAGCACCCAGCTCCCTGAGCACTGAGCACCCAGCACCCTGAGCACTGAGCACCCAGCACCCCGAGCACTGATCACCCAGCACCCTGAGTAATGAGCACCCAGCACCCTGAGCACTGAGCACCCAGCACCCTGAGTACTGAGCACCTAGCACCCTGAGTACTGAGCAACCAGCACCCTGAGCACTGAGCACTGAGCACCCAGCACCCTGAGCACTGAGCACTGAGCACCCAGCACCCGGAGCATTGTGCATCCAGCACCCCGAGCACTGAGCACCCAGCACCCTGAGCAGTGAGCACCCTGAGGACTGAGCACCCAGCACCCTGAGCACTGAGCACCCAGCACACTTAGTACTGAGCACCGATCACCCTGAGCACTGAGCACCCAGCACCCCGAGCACTGAGCACCCAGCACCCTGAGTACTGAGCACTGAGCACCCAGCACCCTGAGTACTGTGCACCCAGCACCCCGAGCACTGAGCACCCAGCACCCTGAGTACTGAGCACCCTGAGTACTGAGCACCGATCACCCTGAGCACTGAGCTCCCAGCACCCTGAGTACTGAGCACCCAGCACACTGAGCACTGAGCACCCAGCACCCTGAGTACTGAGCACCCAGCACCCTGAGCACTGAGCACCTAGCACCCTGAGTACTGAGCACCCAGCACCCTGAGCACTGAGCACCCAGCACCCTGAGCACTGCGCACCCAGCATACTGAGCACCGAGCACACAGCACCCAGAGTACTGAGCACCCAGCACCCTGAGCACTGAGCACCCAGCACCCTGATTACTGAGCACTGAGCACCCAGCACCCCGAGCACTGAGCACCCAGCACCCTGAGTACTGAGCACCCAGCACCCTGAGCACTGAGCACCCAGCGTACTGAGCACCGAGCACCCAGCACAACTGAGTACTGAGCACCCAGCACCCTGAGCACTGAGCACCCAGCACCCAGAGTACTGAGCACTGAGCACCCCGAGTACTGAGCACCGGCACCCCGAGCACTAAGCACCCAGCACCCAGAGCACCGAGCAGCTAGCACCCTGAGCACTGAGCACCCAGCACACTGAGCACTGAGCACCCAGCACCCTGAGTACTGAGCACTGAGCACCCAGCACCCTGAGTACTGAGCACTGAGCACCCAGCACCCCGAGCACTGAGCACCCATCACCCTGAGCACTGAGCACCCAGCACCCGAGTACTGAGCACCCAGCACCCTGAGTACTGAGCACCCAGCACCCTGAGTACTGAGCACCCAGCACCCCGAGTACTGAGCACCCAGCACCCTGAGAACTGAGCACCCAGCACCCTGAGCACTGAGCACCCAGCACCCTGAGCACTGAGCACCCAGCACCCGAGTACTGAGCACCCAGCACCCTGAGTACTGAGCACCCAGCACCCTGAGTACTGAGCACCCTGCACCCCGAGTAGTGAGCACCCAGCACCCTGAGCTCTGAGCACCCAGCACCCTGAGCACTGAGCACCCAGCACCCTGAGTACTGAGCACTGAGCACCCAGCACACCGAGCACTGAGCACCCAGCACCCTGAGTACTGAGCACTGAGCACCCAGCACCCCGAGCACTGAGCACCCAGCACCCTGAGCACTGAGCACCCAGCACCCGAGTACTGAGCACCCAGCACCCTGAGTACTGTGCACCCAGCACCCTGAGAACTGAGCACCCAGCACCCCGAGTACTGAGCACCCAGCACCCTGAGAACTGAGCACCCAGCACCCTGAGCACTGAGCACACAGCACCCTGAGCACTGAGCACCCAGCACCCTGAGCACTGAGCACACAGCACCCTGAGTACTGAGCACAAAGCACCCTGAGTACTGAGCACCCAGCACCCTGAGTACTGAGCACCCAGCACCCTGAGCATTGAGCACCCAGCACCCTGAGCACTGAGCACCCAGCACCCTGAGCACTGAGCACCCAGCACCCTGAGTAGTGAGCACCCAACGTACTGAGCACCGAGCACCCCGAGCACTGAGCACCCAGCACCCTGAGTACTGAGCACCGATCACCCCGAGCACTGAGCACCCAGCACCCTGAGTACTGAGCTCCGAGCACCCCGAGCACTGAGCACCCAGGGCCCCGAGCACTGAGCACCCAGCACCCTGAGCACTGAGCACCTAGCACCCTGAGTACTGAGCACCCAGCACCCTGAGTACTGAACACCCTGCACCCTGAGCACTGAGCACCCTGAGCACTGAGTACTGAGCACTGAGCACCCTGAGGACTGAGCACCCAGCACCCCGAGTACTGAGCACCCAGCACCCCGACCACTGAGCACCCAGCGCCCCGAGCACTGAGCACCCAGCACCCCGAGCACTGAGCACTGAGCACCCTGAGCACTGAGCACCCAGCACCCCGAGTGCTGAGCACTGAGCAACCTGAGTACTGAGCCCCAAGCACCCCGAGTACTGAGCACTGAGCACCCTGAGTACTGAGCACCCAGCACCCTGAGCACTGAGCACCCAGCACCCTGAGCACTGAGCACCCAGCACCCTGAGCACTGAGCACCCAGCACCCTGAGTAGTGAGCACACAACGTACTGAGCACCGAGCACCCCGAGCACTGAGCACCCAGCACCCTGAGTACTGAGCACCGAGCACCCCGAGCACTGAGCACCCAGCACCCTGAGTACTGAGCTCCGAGCACCCCGAGCACCCAGCGCCCCGAGCACCGAGCACCCTGAGCACTGAGCACCCAGCACTCTGAGTACTGAGCACCCAGCACCCGGAGCAATGAGCACCCTGACTACTGAGCACCCAGCACCTTGAGCACTGAGCACCGAGCACCCCGAGAACTGAGCACATAGCACCCGGAGTACTGAGCACCCAGCGTACTGAGCACCGAGCACCCAGCACCCTGAGTACTGAGCACCCAGCACCCTGAGCACTGAGCACCCAGCATACTGAGCACCGAGCACCCAGCACCCAGAGTACTGAGCACCCAGCATACTGAGCACTGAGCACCCAGCATCCTGAGTACTGAGCACTGAGCACCCAGCACCCCGAGCACTGAGCACCCAGCACCTTGAGTACTGAGCACCCAGCACCCTGAGCACTGAGCACCCAGCGTACTGAGCACCGAGCACCCAGCACCCTGAGTACTGAGCACCCAGCACCCTGAGCACTGAGCACCCAGCACCCAGAGTACTGAGCACTGAGCACCCCGAGTACTGAGCACCGGCACCCCGAGCACTAAGCACCCAGCACCCCGAGCACCGAGCACCTAGCACCCTGAGCAATGAGCACCCAGCACCCTGAGCACTGAGCACCCAGCACCCTGAGTACTGAGCACTGAGCACCCAGCACCCCGAGCACTGAGCACCCAGCACCCTGAGTACTGAGCACTGAGCACCCAGCACCCCGAGCACTGAGCACCCATCACCCTGAGCACTGAGCACCCAGCACCCGAGTACTGAGCACCCAGCACCCTGAGTACTGAGCACCCAGCACCCTGAGTACTGAGCACCCAGCACCCTGAGTACTGAGCACCCAGCACCCTGAGAACTGAGCACCCAGCACCCTGAGCACTGAGCACCCAGCACCCTGAGCACTGAGCATCCAGCACCCGAGTACTGAGCACACAGCACCCTGAGAACTGAGCACCCAGCACCCTGAGTACTGAGCACCCAGCACCCCGAGTAGTGAGCACCCAGCACCCTGAGCTCTGAGCACCCAGCACCCTGAGCACTGAGCACCCAGCACCCTGAGCACTGAGCACCCAGCACCCTGAGTAGTGAGCACCCAACGTACTGAGCACCGAGCACCCCGAGCACTTAGCACCCAGCAACCTGAGTACTGAGCACCGATCACCCTGAGCACTGAGCACCCAGCACCCTGAGTACTGAGCTCCGAGCACCCCGAGCACTGAGCACCCAGCGCCCCGAGCACTGAGCACCCAGCACCCTGAGCACTGAGCACCCAGCACCTTGAGTACTGAGCGCCCAGCACCCTGATCACTGAGCACCCAGCACCCTGAGCACTGAGCACCCAGCACCTTGAGTACTGAGCACCGAGCACCCCGAGCACTGAGCACCCAGCACACTGAGTACTGAGCACCCAGCTCCCTGAGCACTGAGCACCCAGCACCCTGAGCACTGAGCACCCAGCACCCCGAGCACTGATCACCCAGCACCCTGAGTACTGAGCACCCAGCACCCTGAGCACTGAGCACCCAGCACCCTGAGTACTGAGCACCTAGCACCCTGAGTACTGAGCAACCAGCACCCTGAGCACTGAGCACTGAGCACCCAGCACCCTGAGCACTGAGCACTGAGCACCCAGCACCCGGAGCATTGTGCATCCAGCACCCCGAGCACTGAGCACCCAGCACCCTGAGCAGTGAGCACCCTGAGGACTGAGCACCCAGCACCCTGAGCACTGAGCACCCAGCACCCTTAGTACTGAGCACCGATCACCCTGAGCACTGAGCACCCAGCACCCCGAGCACTGAGCACCCAGCACCCTGAGTACTGTGCACCCAGCACCCCGAGCACTGAGCACCCAGCACCCTGAGTACTGAGCACCCTGAGTACTGAGCACCGATCACCCTGAGCACTGAGCTCCCAGCACCCTGAGTACTGAGCACCCAGCACCCTGAGCACTGAGCACCCAGCACCCTGAGTACTGAGCACCCAGCACCCTGAGCACTGAGCACCTAGCACCCTGAGTACTGAGCACCCAGCACCCTGAGCACTGAGCACCCAGCACCCTGAGCACTGCGCACCCAACATACTGAGCACCGAGCACACAGCACCCAGAGTACTGAGCACCCAGCACCCTGAGCACTGAGCACCCAGCACCCTGAGTACTGAGCACTGAGCAACCAGCACCCCGAGCACTGAGCACCCAGCACCCTGAGTACTGAGCACCCAGCACCCAGAGCACTGAGCACCCAGCGTACTGAGCACCGAGCACCCAGCACAACTGAGTACTGAGCACAGAGCAACCTGAGCACTGAGCACCCAGCACCCAGAGTACTGAGCACTGAGCACCCCGAGTACTGAGCACCGGCACCCCGAGCACTAAGCACCCAGCACCCAGAGCACCGAGCACCTAGCACCCTGAGCACTGAGCACCCAGCACACTGAGCACTGAGCACCCAGCACCCTGAGTACTGAGCACTGAGCACCCAGCACCCCGAGCACTGAGCACCCATCACCCTGAGCACTGAGCACCCAGCACCCGAGTACTGAGCACCCAGCACCCTGAGTACTGAGCACCCAGCACCCTGAGTACTGAGCACCCAGCACCCCGAGTACTGAGCACCCAGCACCCTGAGAACTGAGCACCCAGCACCCTGAGCACTGAGCACCCAGCACCCTGAGCACTGAGCACCCAGCACCCGAGTACTGAGCACCCAGCACCCTGAGTACTGAGCACCCAGCACCCTGAGTACTGAGCACCCTGCACCCCGAGTAGTGAGCACCCAGCACCCTGAGCTCTGAGCACCCAGCAACCTGAGCACTGAGCACCCAGCACCCTGAGCACTGAGCACCCAGCACCCTGAGTAGTGAGCACACAACGTACTGAGCACCGAGCACCCCGAGCACTGAGCACCCAGCACCCTGAGTACTGAGCACCGATCACCCTGAGCACTGAGCACCCAGCACCCTGAGTACTGAGCTCCGAGCACCCCGAGCACTGAGCACCCAGCGCCCCGAGCACTGAGCACCCAGCACCCTGAGCACTGAGCACCTAGCACCCTGAGTACTGAGCACCCAGCACCCTGAGTACTGAACACCCAGCACCCTGAGCACTGAGCACTGAGCACCCTGAGCACTGAGTACTGAGCAGTGAGCACCCTGAGCACTGAGCACACAGCACCCCGAGTACTGAGCACCCAGCACCCCGAGCACTGAGCACCCAGCGCCACGAGCACTGAGCCCCCAGCACCCAGAGCACTGAGCACCCTGAGCACTGAGCACCCAGCACCCCGAGTACTGAGCACTGAGCACCCTGAGTACTGAGCACCAAACACCCTGAGTACTGAGCACTGAGCACCCTGAGTACTGAGCACCCAGCACCCTGAGCACTGAGTACCCAGCACCCTGAGTACTGAGCACTGAGAACCCTGAGTACTGAGCACCGATCACCCTGAGTACTGAGCACCCAGCACCCTGATCACTGAGCACCCAGCACCCTGAGCACTGAGCACCCAGCACCTTGAGTACTGAGCACCGAGCACCCCGAGCACTCAGCACCCAGCACACTGAGTACTGAGCACCCAGCTCCCTGAGCACTGAGCACCCAGCACCCTGAGCACTGAGCACCCAGCACCCCGAACACTGATCACCCAGCACCCTGAGTACTGAGCACCCAGCACCCTGAGCACTGAGCACCCAGCACCCTGAGTACTGAGCACCTAGCACCCTGAGTACTGAGCCCCCAGCACCCTGAGCACTGAGCACTGAGCACGCAGCACCCGGAGCACTGTGCATCCAGCACCCCGAGCACTGAGCACCCAGCACCCTGAGCAGTGAGCACCCTGAGGACTGAGCACCCAGCACCCTGAGAACTGAGCACCCAGCACCCTGAGTACTGAGCACCGATCACCCTGAGCACTGAGCACCCAGCACCCCGAGCACTGAGCACCCAGCACCCTGAGTACTGTGCACCCAGCACCCCGAGCACTGAGCACCCAGCACCCTGAGTACTGAGCACCCTGAGTACTGAGCACCGATCACCCTGAGCACTGAGCTCCCAGCACCCTGAGTACTGAGCACCCAGCACCCTGAGCACTGAGCACCCAGCACCCTGAGTACTGAGCACCCAGCACCCTGAGCACTGAGCACCTAGCACCCCGAGTACTGAGCACCGAGCACCCTGAGCACTGAGTACCCAGCACCCTGAGCACTGAGCACCCAGCACCTTGAGTACTGAGCACCCAGCACCCTGAGTACTGAGCACCCAGCACCCTGAGCACTGAGCACCAAGCACCCTGAGTACTGAGCACCCAGCACCCTGAGTACTGAACACCCAGCACCCTGAGCACTGAGCACTGAGCACCCTGAGCACTGAGTACTGAGCACCGAGCACCCCGAGCACTGAGCACCCAGGACCCGGAGTACTGAGCACCCAGCACCCTGAGTACTAAGCACCGAGCACCCTGAGTACTGAGCACCCGGCAACCTGAGCACTGAACATACAGCAGTCTGAGTACTGAGCACCTCGAGCACTGAGCACCCAGCACCCCAAGCACTGAGCACCCAGCACCCCGAGCACTGAGCACCCAGCACACTGAGCCCTGAGCACCCAGCACCCTGAGTACTGAGCACCCAGCACCCTGAGCACTGAGTACCCAGCACCCTGAGCACTGAGCACCCAGCACCCTGAGAACTGAGCACACAGCACCCTGAGCACTGAGCACCCAGCACCCTGAGTACTGAGCACTGAGCACCCAGCACCCCGAGCACTGAGCACCCAGCACCCTGAGTACTGAGCACTGAGCACCCAGCACCCCGAGCACTGAGCACCCAGCACCCTGAGCACTGAGCACCCAGCACCCGAGTACTGAGCACCCAACACCCTGAGTACTGAGCACCCAGCACCCTGAGTACTGAGAACCCAGCACCCCGAGTACTGAGCACCCAGCACCCTGAGTACTGAGCACCCAGCAACGCGAGCACTGAGCACCCAGCACCCTGAGCACTTAGCACCCAGCACCCTGATTACTGAGCACCCAGCACCCTGAGCACTGAGCACCAAGCACCCTGAGCACTGAGCACCCAGCACCCTGAGTACTGAGCACCCAGCACCCCGTGCACTGAGCACCCAGCATCCCGAGAATGAGCACCCAGCACCCCGAGTCCTGAGCACCGAGCACCCTGAGCACTGAGTACTCAGCACCCTGAGCACTGAGCACCCAGCACCCTGAGTACTGAGCACCCAGCACCCTGAGTACTGAGCACCCAGCACCCTGAGCACTGAGCACCCAGCACCCTGAGCAATGAGCACCCAGCACCCTGAGCACTGAGCACCCAGCACCCTGAGTAGTGAGCACCCAACGTACTGAGCACCGAGCACCCCGAGCACTGAGCACCCAGCTCTCTGAGTACTGAGCACCGAGCACCCCGAGCACTGAGCACCCAGCACGCTGAGTACTGAGCTCCGAGCACCCCGAGCACCCAGCGCCCCGAGCACCGAGCACCCTGAGCACTGAGCACCCAGCACCCTGAGTACTGAGCACCCAGCACCCTGAGCAATGAGCACCCTGAGTACTGAGCACCCAGCACC
Source organism: Microtus oregoni (assembly GCF_018167655.1). Taxonomy (NCBI): domain Eukaryota; kingdom Metazoa; phylum Chordata; class Mammalia; order Rodentia; family Cricetidae; genus Microtus; species Microtus oregoni. The sequence continues at coordinate 24,592 of NW_024543594.1, forward strand.
TTGAGCACTGAGCACCGAGCACCCCGAGCACTGAGCACCCAGCACCCGGAGTACTGAGCACCCAGCGTACTGAGCACCGAGCACCCAGCACCCTGAGTACTGAGCACCCAGCACCCTGAGCACTGAGCACTCAGCGTACGGAGCACCGAGCACCCAGCACCCTGTGTACTGAGCACCCAGCACCCTGAGCACTGAGCACCCAGCACCCTGAGTACTGAGCACTGAGCACCCAGCACCCCGAGCACTGAGCACCCAGCACCCTGAGTACTGAGCACCCAGCACCCTGAGCACTGAGCACCCAGCGTACTGAGCACCGAGCACCCAGCACCCTGAGTACTGAGCACCCAGCACCCTGAGCACTGAGCACCCAGCGCCCAGAGTACTGAGCACTGAGCACCCCGAGTACTGAGCACCGGCACCCCGAGCACTAAGCACCCAGCACCCCGAGCACCGAGCACCTAGCACCCTGAGCACTGAGCACCCAGCACCCTGAGCACTGAGCACCCAGCACCCCGAGTACTGAGCACTGAGCACCCTGAGTACTGAGCACCCAGCACCCTGAGCACTGAGCACCCAGCACCCTGAGCACTGAGCACCCAGCACCCTGAGCACTGAGCACCCAGCACCCTGAGTAGTGAGCACCCAACGTACTGAGCACCGAGCACCCCGAGCACTGAGCACCCAGCACCCTGAGTACTGAGCACCGAGCACCCCGAGCACTGAGCGCCCAGCACCCTGAGTACTGAGCTCCGAGCACCCCGAGCACCCAGCGCCCCGACCACCGAGCACCCTGAGCACTGAGCACCCAGCACCCTGAGCAATGAGCACCCTGAGTACTGAGCACCCAGCACCTTGAGCACTGAGCACCGAGCACCCCGAGCACTGAGCACCCAGCACCCGGAGTACTGAGCACCCAGCGTACTGAGCACCGAGCACCCAGCACCCTGAGTACTGAGCACCCAGCACCCTGAGCACTGAGCACCCAGCGTAGTGAGCACCGAGCACCCAGCACCCTGAGCACTGAGCACTGAGCACCCTGAGCACTGAGTACTGAGCACCGAGCACCCTGAGCACTGAGCACCCAGCACCCGGAGTACTGAGCACCCAGCACCCTGAGTACTAAGCACCAAGCACCCTGAGTACTGAGCACCCAGCAACCTGAGCACTGAACATACAGCACCCTGAGTACTGAGCACCTCGAGCACTGAGCACCCAGCACCCTGAGTACTGAGCACCGAGCACCCTGAGTACTGAGCACTGAGCACCCAGCACCCCGAGCACTGACCACCCAGCAACCCTAGCACTGAACACCCATCACGCTGAGCACTGAGCACCCAGCACCCTGAGTACTGATCACTGAGCACCCAGCACCCCGAGCACTGAGCACCCAGCACCCTGAGTACTGAGCACCCAGCACCCTGAGCACTGAGCACCCAGCATACTGAGCACCGAGCACCCAGCACACAGAGTACTGAGCACCCAGCACCCTGAGCACTGAGCACACAGCACCCTGAGTACTGAGCACTGAGCACCCAGCACCCCGAGCACTGAGCACCCAGCACCCTGAGTACTGAGCACCCAGCACCCTGAGCACTGAGCACCCAGCGTACTGAGCACCGAGCACCCAGCACAACTGAGTACTGAGCACCCAGCACCCTGAGCACTGAGCACCCAGCACCCAGAGTACTGAGCACTGAGCACCCCGAGTACTGAGCACCGGCACCCTGAGCACTAAGCACCCAGCACCCCGAGCACCGAGCACCTAGCACCCTGAGCACTGAGCACCCAGCACCCTGAGCACTGAGCACCCAGCACCCTGAGTACTGAGCACTGAGCACCCAGCACCCCGAGCACTGAGCACCCAGCACCCTGAGTACTGAGCACTGAGCACCCAGCACCCCGAGCACTGAGCACCCAGCACCCTGAGTACTGAGCACCGATCACCCTGAGCACTGAGCACCCAGCACCCCGAGCACTGAGCACCCAGCACCCTGAGTACTGTGCACCCAGCACCCCGAGCACTGAGCACCCAGCACCCTGAGTACTGAGCACCCTGAGTACTGAGCACCGATCACCCTGAGCACTGAGCTCCCAGCACCCTGAGTACTGAGCACCCAGCACCCTGAGCACTGAGCACCCAGCACCCTGAGTACTGAGCACCCAGCACCCTGAGCACTGAGCACCTAGCACCCTGAGTACTGAGCACCCAGCACCCTGAGCACTGAGAACCCAGCACCCTGAGTACTGAGCACCCAGCACCCCGAGCACTGAGCACCCAGCACCCCGAGAAAGAGCACCCAGCTCCCCGAGTACTGAGCACCGAGCACCCTGAGCACTGAGTACCCAGCACCCTGAGCACTGAGCACCCAGCACCCTGAGTACTGAGCACCCAGCACCCTGAGTACTGAGCACCCAGCACTCTGAGTACTGAGCACCGAGCACCGAGCACCCCGAGTACTGAGCACCCAGCACCCTGAGCACTGAGCACCCAGCACCCTGAGTACTGACCACCCAGCACCCTGAGTACTGAACACCCAGCACCCTGAGCACTGAGCACTGAGCACCCTGAGTACTGAGTACTGAGCACCGAGCACCCCGAGCACTGAGCACCCAGGACCCGGAGTACTGAGCACCCAGCACCCTGAGTACTAAGCACCGAGCACCCTGAGTACTGAGCACTCGGCACCCTGAGCACTGAACATACAGCAGTCTGAGTACTGAGCACCTCGAGCACTGAGCACCCAGCACCCTGAGTACTGAGCACCGAGCACCCCGAGCACTGAGCACCCAGCACCCCAAGCACTGAGCACCCAGCACCCCGAGCACTGAGCACCCAGCACCCTGAGCCCTGAGCACCCAGCACCCTGAGTACAGAGCACCCAGCACCCTGAGCCCTGAGCACCCAGCACCCTGAGTACTGAGCACCCAGCACATTGAGCACTGAGTACCCAGCACCCTGAGCACTGAGCACCCAGCACCCTGAGTACTGAGCACTGAGCACCCAGCACCCCGAGCACTGAGCACCCAGCACCCCGAGTACTGAGCACTGAGCACCCAGCACCCCGAGCACTGAGCACCCAGCACCCTGAGCACTGAGCACCCAGCACCCGAGTACTGAGCACCCAACACCCTGAGTACTGAGCACCCAGCACCCTGAGTACTGAGAACCCAGCACCCCGAGTACTGAGCACCCAGCACCCTGAGTACTGAGCACCCAGCAACCCGAGCACTGAGCACCCAGCACCCTGAGCACTGAGCACCCAGCACCCTGATTACTGAGCACCCAGCACCCTGAGCACTGAGCACCCAGCACCCTGAGCACTGAGCACCCAGCACCCTGAGTACTGAGCACCCAGCACCCCGCGCACTGAGCACCCAGCATCCCGAGAATGAGCAGCCAGCACCCCGAGTCCTGAGCACCGAGCACTGAGCACCCAGCACCCTGAGTACTGAGCACCGAGCACCCCGAGCACTGAGCGCCCAGCACCCTGAGTACTGAGCTCCGAGCACCCCGAGCACCCAGCGCACCGACCACCGAGCACCCTGAGCACTGAGCACCCAGCACCCTGAGTACTGAGCACCCAGCACCCTGAGCAATGAGCACCCTGAGTACTGAGCACCCAGCACCTTGTGCACTGAGCACCGAGCACCCCGAGCACTGAGCACCCAGCACCCGGAGTACTGAGCACCCAGCGTACTGAGCACCGAGCACCCAGCACCCTGAGTACTGAGCACCCAGCACCCTGAGCACTGAGCACCCAGCGTACTGAGCACCGATTACCCAGCACCCTGAGCACTGAGCACCTAGCACCCTGAGCACTGAGCACCTAGCACCCTGAGTACTGAGCACCCAGCACCCTGAGCACTGAGCACCCAGCACCCTGAGCACTGCGCACCCAACATACTGAGCACCGAGCACACAGCACCCAGAGTACTGAGCACCCAGCACCCTGAGCACTGAGCACCCAGCACCCTGAGTACTGAGCACTGAGCAACCAGCACCCCGAGCACTGAGCACCCAGCACCCTGAGTACTGAGCACCCAGCACCCAGAGCACTGAGCACCCAGCGTACTGAGCACCGAGCACCCAGCACAACTGAGTACTGAGCACAGAGCAACCTGAGCACTGAGCACCCAGCACCCAGAGTACTGAGCACTGAGCACCCCGAGTACTGAGCACCGGCACCCCGAGCACTAAGCACCCAGCACCCAGAGCACCGAGCACCTAGCACCCTGAGCACTGAGCACCCAGCACACTGAGCACTGAGCACCCAGCACCCTGAGTACTGAGCACTGAGCACCCAGCACCCCGAGCACTGAGCACCCATCACCCTGAGCACTGAGCACCCAGCACCCGAGTACTGAGCACCCAGCACCCTGAGTACTGAGCACCCAGCACCCTGAGTACTGAGCACCCAGCACCCCGAGTACTGAGCACCCAGCACCCTGAGAACTGAGCACCCAGCACCCTGAGCACTGAGCACCCAGCACCCTGAGCACTGAGCACCCAGCACCCGAGTACTGAGCACCCAGCACCCTGAGTACTGAGCACCCAGCACCCTGAGTACTGAGCACCCTGCACCCCGAGTAGTGAGCACCCAGCACCCTGAGCTCTGAGCACCCAGCAACCTGAGCACTGAGCACCCAGCACCCTGAGCACTGAGCACCCAGCACCCTGAGTAGTGAGCACACAACGTACTGAGCACCGAGCACCCCGAGCACTGAGCACCCAGCACCCTGAGTACTGAGCACCGATCACCCTGAGCACTGAGCACCCAGCACCCTGAGTACTGAGCTCCGAGCACCCCGAGCACTGAGCACCCAGCGCCCCGAGCACTGAGCACCCAGCACCCTGAGCACTGAGCACCTAGCACCCTGAGTACTGAGCACCCAGCACCCTGAGTACTGAACACCCAGCACCCTGAGCACTGAGCACTGAGCACCCTGAGCACTGAGTACTGAGCAGTGAGCACCCTGAGCACTGAGCACACAGCACCCCGAGTACTGAGCACCCAGCACCCCGAGCACTGAGCACCCAGCGCCACGAGCACTGAGCCCCCAGCACCCAGAGCACTGAGCACCCTGAGCACTGAGCACCCAGCACCCCGAGTACTGAGCACTGAGCACCCTGAGTACTGAGCACCAAACACCCTGAGTACTGAGCACTGAGCACCCTGAGTACTGAGCACCCAGCACCCTGAGCACTGAGTACCCAGCACCCTGAGTACTGAGCACTGAGAACCCTGAGTACTGAGCACCGATCACCCTGAGTACTGAGCACCCAGCACCCTGATCACTGAGCACCCAGCACCCTGAGCACTGAGCACCCAGCACCTTGAGTACTGAGCACCGAGCACCCCGAGCACTCAGCACCCAGCACACTGAGTACTGAGCACCCAGCTCCCTGAGCACTGAGCACCCAGCACCCTGAGCACTGAGCACCCAGCACCCCGAACACTGATCACCCAGCACCCTGAGTACTGAGCACCCAGCACCCTGAGCACTGAGCACCCAGCACCCTGAGTACTGAGCACCTAGCACCCTGAGTACTGAGCCCCCAGCACCCTGAGCACTGAGCACTGAGCACGCAGCACCCGGAGCACTGTGCATCCAGCACCCCGAGCACTGAGCACCCAGCACCCTGAGCAGTGAGCACCCTGAGGACTGAGCACCCAGCACCCTGAGAACTGAGCACCCAGCACCCTGAGTACTGAGCACCGATCACCCTGAGCACTGAGCACCCAGCACCCCGAGCACTGAGCACCCAGCACCCTGAGTACTGTGCACCCAGCACCCCGAGCACTGAGCACCCAGCACCCTGAGTACTGAGCACCCTGAGTACTGAGCACCGATCACCCTGAGCACTGAGCTCCCAGCACCCTGAGTACTGAGCACCCAGCACCCTGAGCACTGAGCACCCAGCACCCTGAGTACTGAGCACCCAGCACCCTGAGCACTGAGCACCTAGCACCCCGAGTACTGAGCACCGAGCACCCTGAGCACTGAGTACCCAGCACCCTGAGCACTGAGCACCCAGCACCTTGAGTACTGAGCACCCAGCACCCTGAGTACTGAGCACCCAGCACCCTGAGCACTGAGCACCAAGCACCCTGAGTACTGAGCACCCAGCACCCTGAGTACTGAACACCCAGCACCCTGAGCACTGAGCACTGAGCACCCTGAGCACTGAGTACTGAGCACCGAGCACCCCGAGCACTGAGCACCCAGGACCCGGAGTACTGAGCACCCAGCACCCTGAGTACTAAGCACCGAGCACCCTGAGTACTGAGCACCCGGCAACCTGAGCACTGAACATACAGCAGTCTGAGTACTGAGCACCTCGAGCACTGAGCACCCAGCACCCCAAGCACTGAGCACCCAGCACCCCGAGCACTGAGCACCCAGCACACTGAGCCCTGAGCACCCAGCACCCTGAGTACTGAGCACCCAGCACCCTGAGCACTGAGTACCCAGCACCCTGAGCACTGAGCACCCAGCACCCTGAGAACTGAGCACACAGCACCCTGAGCACTGAGCACCCAGCACCCTGAGTACTGAGCACTGAGCACCCAGCACCCCGAGCACTGAGCACCCAGCACCCTGAGTACTGAGCACTGAGCACCCAGCACCCCGAGCACTGAGCACCCAGCACCCTGAGCACTGAGCACCCAGCACCCGAGTACTGAGCACCCAACACCCTGAGTACTGAGCACCCAGCACCCTGAGTACTGAGAACCCAGCACCCCGAGTACTGAGCACCCAGCACCCTGAGTACTGAGCACCCAGCAACGCGAGCACTGAGCACCCAGCACCCTGAGCACTTAGCACCCAGCACCCTGATTACTGAGCACCCAGCACCCTGAGCACTGAGCACCAAGCACCCTGAGCACTGAGCACCCAGCACCCTGAGTACTGAGCACCCAGCACCCCGTGCACTGAGCACCCAGCATCCCGAGAATGAGCACCCAGCACCCCGAGTCCTGAGCACCGAGCACCCTGAGCACTGAGTACTCAGCACCCTGAGCACTGAGCACCCAGCACCCTGAGTACTGAGCACCCAGCACCCTGAGTACTGAGCACCCAGCACCCTGAGCACTGAGCACCCAGCACCCTGAGCAATGAGCACCCAGCACCCTGAGCACTGAGCACCCAGCACCCTGAGTAGTGAGCACCCAACGTACTGAGCACCGAGCACCCCGAGCACTGAGCACCCAGCTCTCTGAGTACTGAGCACCGAGCACCCCGAGCACTGAGCACCCAGCACGCTGAGTACTGAGCTCCGAGCACCCCGAGCACCCAGCGCCCCGAGCACCGAGCACCCTGAGCACTGAGCACCCAGCACCCTGAGTACTGAGCACCCAGCACCCTGAGCAATGAGCACCCTGAGTACTGAGCACCCAGCACCTTGAGCACTGAGCACCGAGCACCCCGAGCACTGAGCACCCAGCACCCGGAGTACTGAGCACCCAGCGTACTGAGCACCGAGCACCCAGCACCCTGAGTACTGAGCACCCAGCACCCTGAGCACTGAGCACTCAGCGTACGGAGCACCGAGCACCCAGCACCCTGTGTACTGAGCACCCAGCACCCTGAGCACTGAGCACCCAGCACCCTGAGTACTGAGCACTGAGCACCCAGCACCCCGAGCACTGAGCACCCAGCACCCTGAGTACTGAGCACCCAGCACCCTGAGCACTGAGCACCCAGCGTACTGAGCACCGAGCACCCAGCACCCTGAGTACTGAGCACCCAGCACCCTGAGCACTGAGCACCCAGCGCCCAGAGTACTGAGCACTGAGCACCCCGAGTACTGAGCACCGGCACCCCGAGCACTAAGCACCCAGCACCCCGAGCACCGAGCACCTAGCACCCTGAGCACTGAGCACCCAGCACCCTGAGCACTGAGCACCCAGCACCCCGAGTACTGAGCACTGAGCACCCTGAGTACTGAGCACCCAGCACCCTGAGCACTGAGCACCCAGCACCCTGAGCACTGAGCACCCAGCACCCTGAGCACTGAGCACCCAGCACCCTGAGTAGTGAGCACCCAACGTACTGAGCACCGAGCACCCCGAGCACTGAGCACCCAGCACCCTGAGTACTGAGCACCGAGCACCCCGAGCACTGAGCGCCCAGCACCCTGAGTACTGAGCTCCGAGCACCCCGAGCACCCAGCGCCCCGACCACCGAGCACCCTGAGCACTGAGCACCCAGCACCCTGAGCAATGAGCACCCTGAGTACTGAGCACCCAGCACCTTGAGCACTGAGCACCGAGCACCCCGAGCACTGAGCACCCAGCACCCGGAGTACTGAGCACCCAGCGTACTGAGCACCGAGCACCCAGCACCCTGAGTACTGAGCACCCAGCACCCTGAGCACTGAGCACCCAGCGTAGTGAGCACCGAGCACCCAGCACCCTGAGCACTGAGCACTGAGCACCCTGAGCACTGAGTACTGAGCACCGAGCACCCTGAGCACTGAGCACCCAGCACCCGGAGTACTGAGCACCCAGCACCCTGAGTACTAAGCACCAAGCACCCTGAGTACTGAGCACCCAGCAACCTGAGCACTGAACATACAGCACCCTGAGTACTGAGCACCTCGAGCACTGAGCACCCAGCACCCTGAGTACTGAGCACCGAGCACCCTGAGTACTGAGCACTGAGCACCCAGCACCCCGAGCACTGACCACCCAGCAACCCTAGCACTGAACACCCATCACGCTGAGCACTGAGCACCCAGCACCCTGAGTACTGATCACTGAGCACCCAGCACCCCGAGCACTGAGCACCCAGCACCCTGAGTACTGAGCACCCAGCACCCTGAGCACTGAGCACCCAGCATACTGAGCACCGAGCACCCAGCACACAGAGTACTGAGCACCCAGCACCCTGAGCACTGAGCACACAGCACCCTGAGTACTGAGCACTGAGCACCCAGCACCCCGAGCACTGAGCACCCAGCACCCTGAGTACTGAGCACCCAGCACCCTGAGCACTGAGCACCCAGCGTACTGAGCACCGAGCACCCAGCACAACTGAGTACTGAGCACCCAGCACCCTGAGCACTGAGCACCCAGCACCCAGAGTACTGAGCACTGAGCACCCCGAGTACTGAGCACCGGCACCCTGAGCACTAAGCACCCAGCACCCCGAGCACCGAGCACCTAGCACCCTGAGCACTGAGCACCCAGCACCCTGAGCACTGAGCACCCAGCACCCTGAGTACTGAGCACTGAGCACCCAGCACCCCGAGCACTGAGCACCCAGCACCCTGAGTACTGAGCACTGAGCACCCAGCACCCCGAGCACTGAGCACCCAGCACCCTGAGTACTGAGCACCGATCACCCTGAGCACTGAGCACCCAGCACCCCGAGCACTGAGCACCCAGCACCCTGAGTACTGTGCACCCAGCACCCCGAGCACTGAGCACCCAGCACCCTGAGTACTGAGCACCCTGAGTACTGAGCACCGATCACCCTGAGCACTGAGCTCCCAGCACCCTGAGTACTGAGCACCCAGCACCCTGAGCACTGAGCACCCAGCACCCTGAGTACTGAGCACCCAGCACCCTGAGCACTGAGCACCTAGCACCCTGAGTACTGAGCACCCAGCACCCTGAGCACTGAGAACCCAGCACCCTGAGTACTGAGCACCCAGCACCCCGAGCACTGAGCACCCAGCACCCCGAGAAAGAGCACCCAGCTCCCCGAGTACTGAGCACCGAGCACCCTGAGCACTGAGTACCCAGCACCCTGAGCACTGAGCACCCAGCACCCTGAGTACTGAGCACCCAGCACCCTGAGTACTGAGCACCCAGCACTCTGAGTACTGAGCACCGAGCACCGAGCACCCCGAGTACTGAGCACCCAGCACCCTGAGCACTGAGCACCCAGCACCCTGAGTACTGACCACCCAGCACCCTGAGTACTGAACACCCAGCACCCTGAGCACTGAGCACTGAGCACCCTGAGTACTGAGTACTGAGCACCGAGCACCCCGAGCACTGAGCACCCAGGACCCGGAGTACTGAGCACCCAGCACCCTGAGTACTAAGCACCGAGCACCCTGAGTACTGAGCACTCGGCACCCTGAGCACTGAACATACAGCAGTCTGAGTACTGAGCACCTCGAGCACTGAGCACCCAGCACCCTGAGTACTGAGCACCGAGCACCCCGAGCACTGAGCACCCAGCACCCCAAGCACTGAGCACCCAGCACCCCGAGCACTGAGCACCCAGCACCCTGAGCCCTGAGCACCCAGCACCCTGAGTACAGAGCACCCAGCACCCTGAGCCCTGAGCACCCAGCACCCTGAGTACTGAGCACCCAGCACATTGAGCACTGAGTACCCAGCACCCTGAGCACTGAGCACCCAGCACCCTGAGTACTGAGCACTGAGCACCCAGCACCCCGAGCACTGAGCACCCAGCACCCCGAGTACTGAGCACTGAGCACATAGCACCCGGAGTACTGAGCACCCAGCACCCTGAGTACTGAGCACCCAGCAACCCGAGCACTGAGCACCCAGCACCCTGAGCACTGAGCACCCAGCACCCTGATTACTGAGCACCCAGCACCCTGAGCACTGAGCACCCAGCACCCTGAGCACTGAGCACCCAGCACCCTGAGTACTGAGCACCCAGCACCCCGCGCACTGAGCACCCAGCATCCCGAGAATGAGCAGCCAGCACCCCGAGTCCTGAGCACCGAGCACAGAGCACCCAGCACCCTGAGTACTGAGCACCGAGCACCCCGAGCACTGAGCGCCCAGCACCCTGAGTACTGAGCTCCGAGCACCCCGAGCACCCAGCGCACCGACCACCGAGCACCCTGAGCACTGAGCACCCAGCACCCTGAGTACTGAGCACCCAGCACCCTGAGCAATGAGCACCCTGAGTACTGAGCACCCAGCACCTTGTGCACTGAGCACCGAGCACCCCGAGCACTGAGCACCCAGCACCCGGAGTACTGAGCACCCAGCGTACTGAGCACCGAGCACCCAGCACCCTGAGTACTGAGCACCCAGCACCCTGAGCACTGAGCACCCAGCGTACTGAGCACCGATTACCCAGCACCCTGAGCACTGAGCACTGAGCACCCTGAGCACTGAGTACTGAGCACCGAGCACCCTGAGCACTGAGCACATAGCACCCGGAGTACTGAGCACCCAGCACCCTGAGTACTAAGCACCAAGCACCCTGAGTACTGAGCACCCAGCAACCTGAGCACTGAACATACAGCACCCTGAGTACTGAGCACCTCGAGCACTGAGCACCCAGCACCCTGAGTACTGAGCACCGAGCACCCTGAGTACTGAGCACTGAGCACCCAGCACCCCGAGCACTGACCACCCAGCAACCCTAGCACTGAACACCCATCAACCTGAGCACTGAGCACCCAGCACCCTGAGTACTGATCACTGAGCACCCAGCACCCCGAGCACTGAGCACCCAGCACCCTGAGTACTGAGCACCCAGCACCCTGAGCACTGAGCACCCAGCATACTGAGCACCGAGCACCCAGCACCCAGAGTACTGAGCACCCAGCACCCTGAGCACTGAGCACCCAGCACCCTGAGTACTGAGCACTGAGCACCCAGCACCCCGAGCACTGAGCACCCAGCACCCTGAGTACTGAGCACCCAGCACCCTGAGCACTGAGCACCCAGCGTACTGAGCACCGAGCACCCAGCACAACTGAGTACTGAGCACCCAGCACCCTGAGCACTGAGCACCCAGCACCCAGAGTACTGAGCACTGAGCACCCCGAGTACTGAGCACCGGCACCCCGAGCACTAAGCACCCAGCACCCCGAGCACCGAGCACCTAGCACCCTGAGCACTGAGCACCCAGCACCCTGAGCACTGAGCACCCAGCACCCTGAGTACTGAGCACTGAGCACCCAGCACCCCGAGCACTGAGCACCCAGCACCCTGAGTACTGAGCACTGAGCACCCAGCACCCCGAGCACTGAGCACCCAGCACCCTGAGTACTGAGCACCGATCACCCTGAGCACTGAGCACCCAGCACCCCGAGCACTGAGCACCCAGCACCCTGAGTACTGTGCACCCAGCACCCCGAGCACTGAGCACCCAGCACCCTGAGTACTGAGCACCCTGAGTACTGAGCACCGATCACCCTGAGCACTGAGCTCCCAGCACCCTGAGTACTGAGCACCCAGCACCCTGAGCACTGAGCACCCAGCACCCTGAGTACTGAGCACCCAGCACCCTGAGCACTGAGCACCTAGCACCCTGAGTACTGAGCACCCAGCACCCTGAGCACTGAGCACCCAGCACCCTGAGTACTGAGCACCCAGCACCCCGAGCACTGAGCACCCAGCACCCCGAGAAAGAGCACCCAGCACCCCGAGTACTGAGCACCGAGCACCCTGAGCACTGAGTACCCAGCACCCTGAGCACTGAGCACCCAGCACCCTGAGTACTGAGCACACAGCACCCTGAGTACTGAGCACCCAGCACTCTGAGTACTGAGCACCGAGCACCGAGCACCCCGAGTACTGAGCACCCAGCACCCTGAGCACTGAGCACCCAGCACCCTGAGTACTGAGCACCCATCACCCTGAGTAATGAACACCCAGCACCCTGAGCACTGAGCACTGAGCACCCTGAGCACTGAGTACTGAGCACCGAGCACCCCGAGCACTGAGCACCCAGGACCCGGAGAACTGAGCACCCAGCACCCTGAGTACTAAGCACCGAGCACCCTGATTACTGAGCACCCGGCACCCTGAGCACTGAACATACAGCAGTCTGAGTACTGAGCACCTCGAGCACTGAGCACCCAGCACCCTGAGTACTGAGCACCGAGCACCCCGAGCACTGAGCACCCAGCACCCCAAGCACTGAGCACCCAGCACCCCGAGCACTGAGCACCCAGCACCCTGAGCCCTGAGCACCCAGCACCCTGAGTACTGAGCACCCAGCACCCTGAGCCCTGAGCTGCCAGCACCCTGAGCACTGAGCACCCAGCACCCTGAGCACTGAGTACCCAGCACCCTGAGCACTGAGCACCCAGCACCCTGAGTACTGAGCACTGAGCACCCAGCACCCCGAGCACTGAGCACCCAGCACCCTGAGTACTGAGCACTGAGCACCCAGCACCCCGAGCACTGAGCACCCAGCACCCTGAGCACTGAGCACCCAGCACCCGAGTACTGAGCACCCAACACCCTGAGTACTGAGCACCCAGCACCCTGAGTACTGAGAACCCAGCACCCCGAGTACTGAGCACCCAGCACCCTGCGTACTGAGCACCCAGCAACCCGAGCACTGAGCACCCAGCACCCTGAGCACTGAGCACCCAGCACCCTGATTACTGAGCACCCAGCACCCTGAGCACTGAGCACCCAGCACCCTGAGCACTGAGCACCCAGCACCCTGAGTACTGAGCACCCAGCACCCCGCGCACTGAGCACCCAGCATCCCGAGAATGAGCACCCAGCACCCCGAGTCCTGAGCACCGAGCACCCTGAGCACTGAGTACTCAGCACCCTGAGCACTGAGCACCCAGCACCCTGAGTACTGAGCACCCAGCACCCTGAGCACTGAGCACCCAGCACCCTGAGTAGTGAGCACCCAACGTACTGAGCACCGAGCACCCCGAGCACTGAGCACCCAGCACTCTGAGTACTAAGCACCGAGCACCCCGAGCACTGAGCACCCAGCACGCTGAGTACTGAGCTCCGAGCACCCCGAGCACCCAGCGCCCCGAGCACCGAGCACCCTGAGCACTGAGCACCCAGCACCCTGAGTACTGAGCACCCAGCACCCTGAGCAATGAGCACCCTGAGTACTGAGCACCCAGCACCTTGAGCACTGAGCACCGAGCACCCCGAGCACTGAGCACCCAGCACCCGGAGTACTGAGCACCCAGCATACTGAGCACCGAGCACCCAGCACCCTGAGTACTGAGCACCCAGCACCCTGAGCACTGAGCACCCAGCGTACGGAGCACCGAGCACCCAGCACCCTGTGTACTGAGCACCCAGCACCCTGAGCACTGAGCACCCAGCACCCTGAGTACTGAGCACTGAGCACCCAGCACCCCGAGCACTGAGCACCCAGCACCCTGAGTACTGAGCACACAGCACCCTGAGCACTGAGCACCCAGCGTACTGAGCACCGAGCACCCAGCACCCTGAGCACTGAGCACCCAGCGCCCAGAGTACTGAGCACTGAGCACCCCGAGTACTGAGCACCGGCACCCCGAGCACTAAGCACGCAGCACCCCGAGCACCGAGCACCTAGCACCCTGAGCACTGAGCTACCAGCACCCTGAGCACTGAGCACCCAGCACCCCGAGTACTGAGCACTGAGCACCCTGAGTACTGAGCACCCAGCACCCTGAGCACTGAGCACCCAGCACCCTGAGCACTGAGCACCCAGCACCCTGAGCACTGAGCACCCAGCACCCTGAGTAGTGAGCACCCAACGTACTGAGCACCGAGCACCCCAAGCACTGAGCACCCAGCACCCTGAGTACTGAGCACCGAGCACCCCGAGCACTGAGCGCCCAGCACCCTGAGTACTGAGCTCCGAGCACCCCGAGCACCCAGCGCCCCGACCACCGAGCACCCTGAGCACTGAGCACCCAGCACCCTGAGTACTGAGCACCCAGCACCCTGAGCAATGAGCACCCTGAGTACTGAGCACCCAGCACCTTGAGCACTGAGCACGGAGCACCCCGAGCACTGAGCACCCAGCACCCGGAGTACTGAGCACCCAGCGTACTGAGCACCGAGCACCCAGCACCCTGAGTACTGAGCACCCAGCACCCTGAGCACTGAGCACCCAGCGTACTGCGCACCGAGCACCCAGCACCCTGAGCACTGAGCACTGAGCACCCTGAGCACTGAGTACTGAGCACCGAGCACCCCGAGCACTGAGCACCCAGCACCCGGAGTACTGAGCACCCAGCACCCTGAGTACTAAGCACCAAGCACCCTGAGTACTGAGCACCCAGCAACCTGAGCACTGAACATACAGCACCCTGAGTACTGAGCACCTCGAGCACTGAGCACCCAGCACCCTGAGTAATGAGCACCGAGCACCCTGAGTACTGAGCACTGAGCACCCAGCACCCCGAGCACTGAGCACCCAGCACTCTGAGTACTGATCACTGAGTACCCAGCACCCCGAGCACTGAGCACCCAGCACCCTGAGCACTGAGCACCCAGCACCCTGAGCACTGAGCACCCAGCACCCTGAGCACTGAGCACCCAGCACCCTGAGTAGTGAGCACCCAACGTACTGACCACCGAGCACCCCGAGCACTGAGCACCCAGCACCCTGAGTACTGAGCACCGAGCACCCCGAGCACTGAGCGCCCAGCACCCTGAGTACTGAGCTACGAGCACCCCGAGCACCCAGCGCCCCGACCACCGAGCACCCTGAGCACTGAGCACCCAGCACCCTGATTACTGAGCACCCAGCACCCTAAGCAATGAGCACCCTGAGTACTGAGCACCCAGTACCTTGAGCACTGAGCACCGAGCACCCCGAGCACTGAGCACCCAGCACCCGGAGTACTGAGCACCCAGCGTACTGAGCACCGAGCACCCAGCACCCTGAGTACTGAGCACCCAGCACCCTGAGCACTGAGCACCCAGCGTACTGAGCACCGAGCACCCAGCACCCTGAGCACTGAGCACTGAGCACCCTGAGCACTGAGTACTGAGCACCGAGCACCCCGAGCACTGAGCACCCAGCACCCGGATTACTGAGCACCCAGCACCCTGTGTACTAAGCACCAAGCACCCTGAGTACTGAGCACCCAGCACCCTGAGCACTGAACATACAGCACCCTGAGTACTGAGCACCTCGAGCACTGAGCACCCAGCACCCTGAGTACTGAGCACCGAGCACCGTGAGCACTGACCACCCAGCACCCCGAGCACTGAGCACCCAGCACCCCGAGCAATGAGCACCCAGCACCCTGAGTACTGAGCACCCAGCACCCTTAGTACTGAGCACCCAGCACCCTGAGCACTGAGTACCCAGCACCCTAATCACTGAGCACCCAGCACCCTGAGCACTGAGCACCCAGCACCCTGAGCACTGAGCACCCAGCACCCTGAGTACTGAGCACTGAGCACCCAGCACCGCGAGCACTGAGCACCCAGCACCCTGAGTACTGAGCACTGAGCACCCAGCACCCCGAGCACTGAGCACCCAGCACCCTGAGCACTGAGCACGCAGCACCTGAGTACTAAGCACCCAGCACCCTGAGTACTGAGCACCCAGCACCCTGAGTACTGAGCACCCAGCACCCCGAGTACTGAGCATCCAGCAACCTGAGTACTGAGCATCCGAGCACCCTGAGCACTGAGCACCCAGCACCCCGAGCACTGAGCACCCAGCACCCTGAGCACTGAGCACCCAGCACCCTGAGCACTGAGCACCCAGCACCCTGAGCACTGAGCACCCAGCACCCTGAGTAGTGAGCACCCAACGTACTGAGCACCGAGCACCCCGAGCACTGAGCACCCAGCACCCTGAGTACTGAGCACCGAGCACCCCGAGCACTGAGCACCCAGCACCCTGAGTACTGAGCTCCGAGCACCCCGAGCACCCAGCGCCCCGAGCACCGAGCACCCTGAGCACTGAGCACCCAGCACCCTGAGTACTGAGCACCCAGCACCCTGAGCAATGAGCACCCTGAGTACTGAGCACCCAGCACCTTGAGCACTGAGCACCGAGCACCCCGAGCACTGAGCACCCAGCACCTGGAGTACTGAGCACCCAGCGTACTGAACACCGAGCACCCAGCACCCTGAGTACTGAGCACCCAGCACCCTGAGCACTGAGCACCCAGCGTACTGAGCACCGAGCACCCAGCACCCTGAGTACTGAGCCCCCCGCACCCTGAGCACTGAGCACCCAGCACCCTGAGTACTGAGCACTGAGCACCCAGCACCCCGAGCACTGAGCACCCAGCACCCTGAGTACTGAGCACCCAGCACCCTGAGCACTGAGCACCCAGCGTACTGAGCACCGAGCACCCAGCACCCTGAGAACTGAGCACCCAGCACCCTGAGCACTGAGCACCCAGCGCCCTGAGTACTGAGCACTGAGCACCCCGAGTACTGAGCACCGGCACCCCGAGCACTAAGCAAACAGCACCCCGATCACCGAGCACCTAGCACCCTGAGCACTGAGCACCCAGCACCCTGAGCACTGAGCACCCAGCACCCTGAGTACTGAGCACTGAGCACCCAGCACCCCGAGCACTGAGCACCCAGCACCCTGAGTACTGAGCACTGAGCACCCAGCACCCCGAGCACTGAGCACCCAGCACCCTGAGCACTGAGCACCCAGCACCTGAGTACTGAGCACCCAGCACCCTGAGTACTGTGCACCCAGCACCCTGAGTACTGAGCACCCAGCACCCCGAGTACTGAGCACCCAGCACCCTGAGAACTGAGCACCCAGCACCCTGAGCACTGAGCACACAGCACCCTGAGCACTGAGCACCCTGCACCCGAGTACTGAGCACCCAGCACCCTGAGTACTGAGCACAAAGCACCCTGAGTTCTGAGCACCCAGCACCCCGAATACTGAGCACCCAGCACCCTGAGCACTGAGCACCCAGCACCCTGAGCACTGAGCACCCAGCACCCTGAGCACTGAGCACCCAGCACCCTGAGTAGTGAGCACCCAACGTACTGAGCACCGAGCACCCCGAGCACTGAGCAACCAGCACCCTGAGTACTGAGCACCGATCACCCCGAGCACTGAGCACCCAGCACCCTGAGTACTGAGCTCCGAGCACCCCGAGCACTGAGCACCCAGGGCCCCGAGCACTGAGCAACCAGCACCCTGAGCACTGAGCACCTAGCACCCTGAGTACTGAGCACCCAGCACCCTGAGTACTGAACACCCAGCACCCTGAGCACTGAGCCCCCTGAGCACTGAGTACTGAGCACTGAGCACCCTGAGCACTGAGCACCCAGCACCCCGAGTACTGTGCACCCAGCACCCCGACCAGTGAGCACCCAGCGCCCCGAGCACTGAGCACCCAGCACCCCGAGCACTGAGCACTGAGCACCCTGAGCACTGAGCACCCAGCACCCCGAGTACTGAGCACTTAGCACCCTGAGTACTGAGCACCAAGCACCCCGAATACTGAGCACTGAGCACCCTGAGTACTGAGCACCCAGCACCCTGAGCACTGAGCACCCAGCACCCTGAGCACTGAGCACCCAGCACCCTGAGCACTGAGCACCCAGCACCCTGAGTAGTGAGCACACAACGTACTGAGCACCGAGCACCCCGAGCACTGAGCACCCAGCACCCTGAGTACTGAGCACAAAGCACCCTGAGTACTGAGCACCCAGCACCCCGAGTACTGAGCACCCAGCACCCTGAGCACTGAGCACCCAGCACCCTTAGCACTGAGCACCCAGCACCCTGAGCACTGAGCACCCAGCACCCTGAGTAGTGAGCACCCAACGTACTGAGCACCGAGCACCCCGAGCACTGAGCACCCAGCACCCTGAGTACTGAGCACCGATCACCCCGAGCACTGAGCAACCAGCACCCTGAGTACTGAGCTCCGAGCACCCCGAGCACTGAGCACCCAGGGCCCCGAGCACTGAGCACCCAGCACCCTGAGCACTGAGCACCTAGCACCCTGAGTACTGAGCACCCAGCACCCTGAGTACTGAACACCCAGCACCCTGAGCACTGAGCACCCTGAGCACTGAGTACTGAGCACTGAGCACCCTGAGCACTGAGCACCCAGCACCCCGAGTACTGAGCACCCAGCACCCCGACCACTGAGCACCCAGCGCCCCGAGCACTGAGCACCCAGCACCCCGAGCACTGAGCACTGAGCACCCTGAGTACTGAGCACCCAGCACCTTGAGCACTGAGCACCGTGCACCCCGAGAACTGAGCACCCAGCACCTGGAGTACTGAGCACCCAGCTTACTGAGCACCGAGCACCCAGCACCCTGAGTACTGAGCACCCAGCACCCTGAGCACTGAGCACCCAGCATACTGAGCACCGAGCACCCAGCACCCAGCGTACTGAGCACCCAGCACCCTGAGCACTGAGCACCCAGCACCCTGAGTACTGAGCACTGAGCACCCAGCACCCCGAGCACTGAGCACCCAGCACCCTGAGTACTGAGCACCCAGCACCCTGAGTACTGAGCACCCAGCGTACTGAGCACCGAGCACCCAGCACCCTGAGTACTGAGAACCCAGCACCCTGAGCACTGAGCACCCAGCGTACTGAGCACCGAGCACCCAGCACCCTGAGTACTGAGCACCCAGCACCCTGAGCACTGAGCACCCAGCACCCAGAGTACTGAGCACTGAGCACCCCGAGTACTGAGCACCGGCACCCCGAGCACTAAGCACCCAGCACCCCGAGCACCGAGCACCTAGCACCCATAGCAATGAGCACCCAGCACCCTGAGCACTGAGCACCCAGCACCCTGAGTACTGAGCACTGAGCACCCAGCACCCCGAGCACTGAGCACCCAGCACCCTGAGTACTGAGCACTGAGAACCCAGCACCCCGAGCACTGAGCACCCATCACCCTGAGCAGTGAGCACCCAGCACCCGAGTACTGAGCACCCAGCACCCTGAGTACTGAGCACCCAGCACCCTGAGTACTGAACACCCAGCACCCCGAGTACTGAGCACCCAGCACCCTGAGCACTGAGCACCCAGCACCCTGAGCACTGAGCACCCAGCACCCGAGTACTGAGCACCCAGCACCCTGAGAACTGAGCACCCAGCACCCTGAGTACTGAGCACCCAGCACCCCGAGTAGTGAGCACCCAGCACCCTGAGCTCTGAGCACCCAGCACCCTGAGCACTGAGCACCCAGCACCCTGAGCACTGAGCACCCAGCACGCTGAGTAGTGAGCACCCAACGTACTGAGCACCGAGCACCCCGAGCACTGAGCACCCAGCACCCTGAGTACTGAGCACTGAGCACCCAGCACCCTGAGCACTGAGCACCCAGCGTACTGAGCACCGAGCACCCAGCACCCTGAGTACTGAGCACCCAGCACCCTGAGCACTGAGCACCCAGCAACCTGAGTACTGAGCACTGAGCACCTAGCACCCTGAGTACTGAGCAACCAGCACCCTGAGCACTGAGCACTGAGCACCCAGCACCCTGAGCACTGAGCACTGAGCACCCAGCACCCGGAGCACTGTGCATCCAGCACCCCGAGCACTGAGCACCCAGCACCCTGAGCAGTGAGCACCCTGAGGACTGAGCACCCAGCACCCTGAGCACTGAGCACCCAGCACCCTGAGTACTGAGCACCGATCACCCTGAGCACTGAGCACCCAGCACCCCGAGCACTGAGCACCCAGCACCCTGAGTACTGTGCACCCAGCACCCTGAGCACTGAGCACCCAGCACCCTGAGTACTGAGCACCCTGAGTACTGAGCACCGATCACCCTGAGCACTGAGCTCCCAGCACCCTGAGTACTGAGCACCCAGCACCCTGAGCACTGAGCACCCAGCACCCTGAGTACTGTGCACCCAGCACCCTGAGCACTGAGCACCTAGCACCCTGAGTACTGAGCACCCAGCACCCTGAGCACTGAGCACCCAGCACCCTGAGCACTGAGCACCCAGCATACTGAGCACCGAGCACCCAGCACCCAGAGTACTGAGCACCCAGCACCCTGAGAACTGAGCACCCAGCACCCTGAGTACTGAGCACTGAGCACCCAGCACCCCGAGCACTGAGCACCCAGCACCCTGAGTACTGAGCACCCAGCACCCTGAGCACTGAGCACCCAGCGTACTGAGCACCGAGCACCCAGCAAAACTGAGTACTGAGCACCCAGCACCCTGAGCACTGAGCACCCAGCACCCAGAGTACTGAGCACTGAGCACCCCGAGTACTGAGCACCGGCACCCCGAGCACTAAGCACCCAGCACCCCGAGCTCCGAGCACCTAGCACCCTGAGCACTGAGCACCCAGCACCCTGAGCACTGAGCACCCAGCACCCTGAGTACTGAGCACTGAGCACCCAGCACCCCGAGCACTGAGCACCCAGCACCCTGAGTACTGAGCACTGAGCACCCAGCACCCCGAGCACTGAGCACACATCACCCTGAGCACTGAGCACCCAGCACCCGAGTACTGAGCACCCAGCACCCTGAGTACTGAGCACCCAGCACCCTGAGTACTGAGCACCCAGCACCCCGAGTACTGATCACCCAGCACCCTGAGAACTGAGCACCCAGCACCCTGAGCACTGAGCACCCAGCACCCTGAGCACTGACCACCCAGCACCCGAGTACTGAGCACCCAGCACCCTGAGTACTGAGCACCCAGCACCCTGAGTACTGAGCACCCTGCACCCCAAGTAGTGAGCACCCAGCACCCTGAGCTCTGAGCACCCAGCACCCTGAGCACTGAGCACCCAGCACCCTGAGCACTGAGCACCCAGCACCCTGAGTAGTGAGCACCCAACGTACTGAGCACCGAGCACCCCGAGCACTGAGCACCCAGCACCCTGAGTACTGAGCACCGATCACCCTGAGCACTGAGCACCCAGCACCCTGAGTACTGAGCTCCGAGCACCCCGAGCACTGAGCACCCAGCGCCCCGAGCACTGAGCACCCAGCACCCTGAGCACTGAGCACCTAGGACCCTGAGTACTGAGCACCCAGCACCCTGAGTACTGAACACCCAGCACCCTGAGCACTGAGCACTGAGCACCCTGAGCACTGAGTACTGAGCACTGAGCACCCTGAGCACTGAGCACACAGCACCCCGAGTACTGAGCACCCAGCTCCCCGAGCACTGAGCACCCAGCGCCCCGAGCACTGAGCACCCAGCACCCAGAGCACTGAGCACCCTGAGCACTGAGCACCCAGCACCCCGAGTACTGAGCACTGAGCACCCTGAGTACTGAGCACCAAGCACCCTGAGTACTGAGCACTGAGCACCCTGAGTAGTGAGCACCCAGCGCCCTAAGCACTGAGTACCCAGCACCCTGAGTACTGAGCACTGAGAACCCTGAGTACTGAGCACCGATCACCCTGAGTACTGAGCACCCAGCACCCTGATCACTGAGCACCCAGCACCCTGAGCACTGAGCACCCAGCACCTTGAGTACTGAGCACCGAGCACCCCGAGCACTGAGCACCCAGCACACTGAGTACTGAGCACCCAGCTCCCTGAGCACTGAGCACCCAGCACCCTGAGCACTGAGCACCCAGCACCCCGAGCACTGATCACCCAGCACCCTGAGTACTGAGCACCCAGCACCCTGAGCACTGAGCACCCAGCACCCTGAGTACTGAGCACCTAGCACCCTGAGTACTGAGCACCCAGCACCCTGAGCACTGAGCACTGAGCACCCAGCACCCGGAGCACTGTGCATCCAGCACCCCGAGCACTGAGCACCCAGCACCCTGAGCAGTGAGCACCCTGAGGACTGAGCACCCAGCACCCTGAGCACTGAGCACCCAGCACCCTGAGTACTGAGCACCGATCACCCTGAGCACTGAGCACCCAGCACCCCGAGCACTGAGCACCCAGCACCCTGAGTACTGTGCACCCAGCACCCCGAGCACTGAGCACCCAGCACCCTGAGTACTGAGCACCCTGAGTACTGAGCACCCAGCACCCTGAGCACTGAACATATAGCAGTCTGAGTACTGAGCACCTCGAGCACTGAGCACCCAGCACCCTGAGTACTGAGCACCGAGCACCCCGAGCACTGAGCACCCATCACCCCAAGCACTGAGCACCCAGCACCCTGAGCACTGAGCTCCCAGCACCCTGAGTACTGAGCACCCAGCACCCTGAGCACTGAGCACCCAGCACCCTGAGTACTGAGCACCCAGCACCCTGAGCACTGAGCACCTAGCACCCTGAGTACTGAGCACCCAGCACCCTGAGCACTGAGCACCCAGCACCCTGAGTACTGAGCACCCAGCACCCCGAGCACTGAGCACCCAGCTCCCCGAGAATGAGCACCCAGCACACCGAGTACTGAGCACCGAGCACCCTGAGCACTGAGTACCCAGCACCCTGAGCACTGAGCACCCAGCACCCTGAGTACTGACCACCCAGCACCCTGAGTACTGAGCACCCAGCACCCTGAGCACTGAGCACCGAGCACCGAGCACCCCGAGTACTGAGCACCCAGCACCCTGAGCACTGAGCACCCAGCACCCTGAGTACTGAGCACCCAGCACCCTGAGTACTGAACACCCAGCACCCTGAGCACTGAGCACTGAGCACCCTGAGCACTGAGTACTGAGCACCGAGCACCCCGAGCACTGAGCACCCAGGACCCTGAGCACTGAACATATAGCAGTCTGTGTACTGAGCACCTCGAGCACTGAGCACTCAGCACCCTGAGTACTGAGCACCGAGCACCAAGAGCACTGAGCACCCAGCACCCCAAGCACTGAGCACCCAGCACCCCGAGCACTGAGCACCCAGCACCCTGAGCCCAGAGCACCCAGCACCCTGAGTACTGACCACCCAGCACCCTGAGCACTGAGTACCCAGCACAATGAGCACTGAGCACCCAGCACCCTGAGCTCTGAGCACACAGCACCCTGAGCACTGAGCACCCAGCACCCTGAGTACTGAGCACTGAGCACCCAGCACCGCGAGCACTGAGCACCCAGCACCCTGAGTACTGAGCACTGAGCACCCAGCACCCCGAGCACTGAGCACCCAGCACCCTGAGCCCTGAGCACCCAGCACCCTGAGTACTGACCACCCAGCACCCTGAGCACTGAGTACCCAGCACACTGAGCACTGAGCACCCAGCACCCTGAGCTCTGAGCACACAGCACCCTGAGCACTGAGCACCCAGCACCCTGAGTACTGAGCACTGAGCACCCAGCACCCCGAGCACTGAGCACCCAGCACCCTGAGTACTGAGCACTGAGCACCCAGCTCCCCGAGCACTGAGCACCCAGCACCCTGAGCACTGAGCACCCAGCACCCGAGTACTGAGCACCCAACACCCTGAGTACTGAGCACCCAGCACCCTGAGTACTGAGCACCCAGCACCCCGAGTACTGAGCACCCAGCACCCTGAGTACTGAGCACCCAGCAACCCGAGCACTGAGCACCCAGCACCCCGAGCACTGAGCACCCAGCACCCTGAGTACATAGCACAGAGCACCCTGAGCACTGAGCACTGAGCACCCAGCACCCCGAGCACTGAGCACCCAGCACACTGAGCACTGAGGACCCAGCACCCTGAGCCCTGAGCACCCAGCACCCTGAGTACTGAGCACTCAGCACCCAGCACCCCGAGCACTGAGCACCCAGCACCCTGAGTACGGAGCACCCAGCACCCTGAGCACTGACCACTGAGCACCCAGCACCCCGAGCACTGAGCACCCAGCACCCTGAGCACTGAGGACCCAGCACCCTGAGCCCTGAGCACCCAGCACCCTGAGTACTGAGCACTCAGCACCCAGCACCCCGAGCACTGAGCACCCAGCACCCTGAGTACTGAGCCCTGAGCACCCAGCACCCCGAGCACTGAGCACCCAGCACCCTGAGCACTGAGCACCCAGCACCCTGAGCACTGAGCACCCAGCACCCTGAGCTCTGAGCACACAGCACCCTGAGCACTGAGCACCCAGCACCCTGAGTACTGAGCACCGAGAACCCCGAGCACTGAGCACCCAGCACCCTGAGTACTGAGCTCCGAGCACCCCGAGGACTGAGCACCCAGCGCCCCGAGCACCGAGCACCCTGAGCACTGAGCACCCAGCACCCTGAGCACTGAGCACCTAGCACCCTGAGTACTGAGCACCCAGCACCCTGAGTACTGAACACCCAGCACCCTGAGCACTGAGAACTGAGCACCCTGAGCACTGAGTACTGAGCACTGAGCACCCTGAGCACTGAGCACATAGCACCCCGAGTACTGAGCACCCAGCACCCCGAGCACTGAGCACCCAGCACCCCGAGCACTGAGCACCCTGAGCACTGAGCACCTAGCACCCCGAGTACTGAGCACTGAGCACCCTGAGCACTGAGCACCCAGCACCCTGAGGACTGAGCACCCAGCACCCTGAGTACTGAGCACCCAGCACCCTGAGCACTGAGCACCCAGCACCCCGAGCACTGAGCACCCAGCACCCTGAGTACTGTGCACCCTGAGTACTGAGCACCGATCACCCTGAGCACTGAGCTCCCAGCACCCTGAGTACTGAGCACCCAGCACCCTGAGCACTGAGCACCCAGCACCCTGAGTACTGAGCACCCAGCACCCTGAGCACTGAGCACCTAGTACCCTGAGTACTGAGCACCCAGCACCCTGAGCACTGAGCACCCAGCACCCTGAGTACTGAGCACCCAGCACCCCGAGCACTGAGCACCCAGCA
Source organism: Microtus oregoni (assembly GCF_018167655.1). Taxonomy (NCBI): domain Eukaryota; kingdom Metazoa; phylum Chordata; class Mammalia; order Rodentia; family Cricetidae; genus Microtus; species Microtus oregoni. The sequence goes on from NW_024543594.1 coordinate 49,972, forward strand.
CCCCGAGAATGAGCACCCAGCACACCGAGTACTGAGCACCGAGCACCCTGAGCACTGAGTACCCAGCACCCTGAGCACTGAGCACCCAGCACCCTGAGTACTGAGCACCCAGCACCATGAGTACTGAGCACCCAGCACCCTGAGCACTGAGCACCGAGCACCGAGCACCCCGAGTACTGAGCACCCAGCACCCTGAACACTGAGCACCCAGCACCCTGAGTACTGAGCACCCAGCACCCTGAGTACTGAACACCCAGCACCCTGAGCACTGAGCACTGAGCACCCTGAGCACTGAGTACTGAGCACCGAGCACCCCGAGCACTGAGCACCCAGGACCCGGAGTACTGAGCACCCAGCACCCTGAGTAGTAAGCACCGGGCACCCTGAGTACTGAGCACCCAGCACCCTGAGCACTGAACATATAGCAGTCTGAGTACTGAGCACCTCGAGCACTGAGCACCCAGCACCCTGAGTACTGAGCACCGAGCACCCCGAGCACTGAGCACCCATCACCCCAAGCACTGAGCACCCAGCACCCTGAGCACTGAGCTCCCAGCACCCTGAGTACTGAGCACCCAGCACCCTGAGCACTGAGCACCCAGCACCCTGAGTACTGAGCACCCAGCACCCTGAGCACTGAGCACCTAGCACCCTGAGTACTGAGCACCCAGCACCCTGAGTACTGAGCACCCAGCACCCTGAGTACTGAGCACCCAGCACCCCGAGCACTGAGCACCCAGCACCCCGAGAATGAGCACCCAGCACACCGAGTACTGAGCACCGAGCACCCTGAGCACTGAGTACCCAGCACCCTGAGCACTGAGCACCCAGCACCCTGAGTACTGACCACCCAGCACCCTGAGTACTGAGCACCCAGCACCCTGAGCACTGAGCACCGAGCACCGAGCACCCCGAGTACTGAGCACCCAGCACCCTGAGCACTGAGCACCCAGCACCCTGAGTACTGAGCACCCAGCACCCTGAGTACTGAACACCCAGCACCCTGAGCACTGAGCACTGAGCACCCTGAGCACTGAGTACTGAGCACCGAGCACCCCGAGCACTGAGCACCCAGGACCCTGAGCACTGAACATATAGCAGTCTGAGTACTGAGCACCTCGAGCACTGAGCACTCAGCACCCTGAGTACTGAGCACCGAGCACCAAGAGCACTGAGCACCCAGCACCCCAAGCACTGAGCACCCAGCACCCCGAGCACTGAGCACCCAGCACCCTGAGCCCAGAGCACCCAGCACCCTGAGTACTGACCACCCAGCACCCTGAGCACTGAGTACCCAGCACAATGAGCACTGAGCACCCAGCACCCTGAGCTCTGAGCACACAGCACCCTGAGCACTGAGCACCCAGCACCCTGAGTAATGAGCACTGAGCACCCAGCACCCCGAGCACTGAGCACCCAGCACCCTGAGTACTGAGCACTGAGCACCCAGCACCCCGAGCACTGAGCACCCAGCACCCTGAGCCCTGAGCACCCAGCACCCTGAGTACTGACCACCCAGCACCCTGAGCACTGAGTACCCAGCACCCTGAGCACTGAGCACCCAGCACCCTGAGCTCTGAGCACACAGCACCCTGAGCACTGAGCACCCAGCACCCTGAGTACTGAGCACTGAGCACCCAGCACCCCGAGCACTGAGCACCCAGCACCCTGAGTACTGAGCACTGAGCACCCAGCTCCCCGAGCACTGAGCACCCAGCACCCTGAGCACTGAGCACCCAGCACCCGAGTACTGAGCACCCTACACCCTGAGTACTGAGCACCCAGCACCCTGAGTACTGAGCACCCAGCACCCCGAGTACTGAGCACCCAGCACCCTGAGTACTGAGCACCCAGCAACCCGAGCACTGAGCACCCAGCACCCCGAGCACTGAGCACCCAGCACCCTGAGTACATAGCACAGAGCACCCTGAGCACTGAGCACTGAGCACCCAGCACCCCGAGCACTGAGCACCCAGCACACTGAGCACTGAGGACCCAGCACCCTGAGCCCTGAGCACCCAGCACCCTGAGTACTGAGCACTCAGCACCCAGCACCCCGAGCACTGAGCACCCAGCACCCTGAGTACGGAGCACCCAGCACCCTGAGCACTGACCACTGAGCACCCAGCACCCCGAGCACTGAGCACCCAGCACCCTGAGCACTGAGGACCCAGCACCCTGAGCCCTGAGCACCCAGCACCCTGAGTACTGAGCACTCAGCACCCAGCACCCCGAGCACTGAGCACCCAGCACCCTGAGTACTGAGCCCTGAGCACCCAGCACCCCGAGCACTGAGCACCCAGCACCCTGAGCACTGAGCACCCAGCACCCTGAGCACTGAGCACCCAGCACCCTGAGCTCTGAGCACACAGCACCCTGAGCACTGAGCACCCAGCACCCTGAGTACTGAGCACTGAGCACCCAGCACCCCGAGCACTGAGCACCCAGCACCCTGAGTACTGAGCACTGAGCACCCAGCACCCCGAGCACTGAGCACCCAGCACCCTGAGCACTGAGCACCCAGCACCCGTGTACTGAGCACCCAACACCCTGAGTACTGAGCACCCAGCACCCTTAGTACTGAGCACCCAGCACCCCGAGTACTGAGCACCCAGCACCCTGAGTACTGAGCACCCAGCAACCCGAGCACTGAGCACCCAGCACCCCGAGCACTGAGCACCCAGCACCCTGAGTACTGAGCACCCAGCACCCTGAGCACTTGGCACTGAGCACCCAGCAGCCCGAGCACTGAGCATCCAGCACCCTGAGCACTGAGGACCCAGCACCCTGAGCCCTGAGCACCCAGCACCCTGAGTACTGAGCACTCAGCACCCAGCACCCCGAGCACTGAGCACCCAGCACCCTGAGTACTGAGCCCTGAGCACCCAGCACCCCGAGCACTGAGCACCCAGCACCCTGAGCACTGAGCACCCAGCACCCGAGTACTGAGCACCCAGCACCCTGAGTACTGAGCACCCAGCAACCTGTGTACTGAGAACCCAGCACCCAGAGTACTGAGCACCCAGCACCCTGAGTACTGAGAACCCAGCACCCCGAGTACTGAGCACCCAGCACCCTGAGCACTGAGCACCCAGCACCCCGAGCACTTCGCACCCAGCACCCTGAGTACTGAGCACCCAGCACCCTGAGCACTGAGCACCCAGCACCCTGAGCACTGAGCACCCAGCACCCTGAGCACTGAGCACCCAGCACCCTGAGTAGTGAGCACCCAAAGTACTGAGCACCGAACACAACGAGCACTGAGCACCCAGCACCCTGAGTACTGAGCACCGAGAACCCCGAGCACTGAGCACCCAGCACCCTGAGTACTGAGCTCCGAGCACCCCGAGGACTGAGCACCCAGCGCCCCGAGCACCGAGCACCCTGAGCACTGAGCACCCAGCACCCTGAGCACTGAGCACCTAGCACCCTGAGTACTGAGCACCCAGCACCCTGAGTACTGAACACCCAGCACCCTGAGCACTGAGAACTGAGCACCCTGAGCACTGAGTACTGAGCACTGAGCACCCTGAGCACTGAGCACATAGCACCCCGAGTACTGAGCACCCAGCACCCCGAGCACTGAGCACCCAGCACCCCGAGCACTGAGCACCCTGAGCACTGAGCACCTAGCACCCCGAGTACTGAGCACTGAGCACCCTGAGCACTGAGCACCCAGCACCCTGAGGACTGAGCACCCAGCACCCTGAGTACTGAACACCCAGCACCCTGAGCACTGAGCACCCAGCACCCCGAGCACTGAGCACCCAGCACCCTGAGTACTGTGCACCCTGAGTACTGAGCACCGATCACCCTGAGCACTGAGCTCCCAGCACCCTGAGTACTGAGCACCCAGCACCCTGAGCACTGAGCACCCAGCACCCTGAGTACTGAGCACCCAGCACCCTGAGCACTGAGCACCTAGTACCCTGAGTACTGAGCACCCAGCACCCTGAGCACTGAGCACCCAGCACCCTGAGTACTGAGCACCCAGCACCCCGAGCACTGAGCACCCAGCACCCCGAGAATGAGCACCCAGCACACCGAGTACTGAGCACCGAGCACCCTGAGCACTGAGTACCCAGCACCCTGAGCACTGAGCACCCAGCACCCTGAGTACTGAGCACCCAGCACCATGAGTACTGAGCACCCAGCACCCTGAGCACTGAGCACCGAGCACCGAGCACCCCGAGTACTGAGCACCCAGCACCCTGAACACTGAGCACCCAGCACCCTGAGTACTGAGCACCCAGCACCCTGAGTACTGAACACCCAGCACCCTGAGCACTGAGCACTGAGCACCCTGAGCACTGAGTACTGAGCACCGAGCACCCCGAGCACTGAGCACCCAGGACCCGGAGTACTGAGCACCCAGCACCCTGAGTAGTAAGCACCGGGCACCCTGAGTACTCAGCACCCAGCACCCTGAGCACTGAACATATAGCAGTCTGAGTACTGAGCACCTCGAGCACTGAGCACCCAGCACCCTGAGTACTGAGCACCGAGCACCCCGAGCACTGAGCACCCATCACCCCAAGCACTGAGCACCCAGCACCCTGAGCACTGAGCTCCCAGCACCCTGAGTACTGAGCACCCAGCACCCTGAGCACTGAGCACCCAGCACCCTGAGTACTGAGCACCCAGCACCCTGAGCACTGAGCACCTAGCACCCTGAGTACTGAGCACCCAGCACCCTGAGCACTGAGCACCCAGCACCCTGAGTACTGAGCACCCAGCACCCCGAGCACTGAGCACCCAGCACCCCGAGAATGAGCACCCAGCACACCGAGTACTGAGCACCGAGCACCATGAGCACTGAGTACCCAGCACCCTGAGCACTGAGCACCCAGCACCCTGAGTACTGACCACCCAGCACCCTGAGTACTGAGCACCCAGCACCCTGAGCACTGAGCACCGAGCACCGAGCACCCCGAGTACTGAGCACCCAGCACCCTGAGCACTGAGCACCCAGCACCCTGAGTACTGAGCACCCAGCACCCTGAGTACTGAACACCCAGCACCCTGAGCACTGAGCACTGAGCACCCTGAGCACTGAGTACTGAGCACCGAGCACCCCGAGCACTGAGCACCCAGGACCCGGAGTACTGAGCACCCAGCACCCTGAGTACTAAGCACCGAGCACCCTGAGTACTGAGCACCCAGCACCCTGAGCACTGAACATATAGCAGTCTGAGTACTGAGCACCTCGTGCACTGAGCACCCAGCACCCTGAGTACTGAGCACCGAGCACCAAGAGCACTGAGCACCCAGCACCCCAAGCACTGAGCACCCAGCACCCCGAGCACTGAGCACCCAGCACCCTGAGCCCTGAGCACCCAGCACCCTGAGTACTAACCACCCAGCACCCTGAGCACTGAGTACCCAGCACAATGAGCACTGAGCACCCAGCACCCTGAGCTCTGAGCACACAGCACCCTGAGCACTGAGCACCCAGCACCCTGAGTAATGAGCACTGAGCACCCAGCACCCCGAGCACTGAGCACCCAGCACCCTGAGTACTGAGCACTGAGCACCCAGCACCCCGAGCACTGAGCACCCAGCACCCTGAGCCCTGAGCACCCAGCACCCTGAGTACTGACCACCCAGCACCCTGAGCACTGAGTACCCAGCACCCTGAGCACTGAGCACCCAGCACCCTGAGCTCTGAGCACACAGCACCCTGAGCACTGAGTACCCAGCACCCTGAGTACTGAGCACTGAGCACCCAGCACCCCGAGCACTGAGCACCCAGCACCCTGAGTACTGAGCACTGAGCACCCAGCACCCCGAGCACTGAGCACCCAGCACGGTGAGCACTGAGCACCCAGCAACCGAGTACTGAGCACCCAACACCCTGAGTACTGAGCACCCAGCACCCTGAGTACTGAGCACCCAGCACCCCGAGTACTGAGCACCCAGCACCCTGAGTACTGAGCACCCAGCAACCCGAGCACTGAGCACCCAGCACCCCGAGCACTGAGCACCCAGCACCCTGAGCACTGAGGACCCAGCACCCTGAGCCCTGAGCACCCAGCACCCTGAGTACTGAGCACTCAGCACCCAGCACCCCGAGCACTGAGCACCCAGCACCCTGAGTACTGAGCACCCAGCACCCTGAGCACTGAGCACTGAGCACCCAGCACCCCGAGCACTGAGCCCCCAGCACCCTGAGCACTGAGGACCCAGCACCCTGAGCCCTGAGCACCCAGCACCCTGAGTACTGAGCACTCAGCACCCAGCACCCCGAGCCCTGAGCACCCAGCACCCTGAGTACTGAGCCCTGAGCACCCAGCACCCCGAGCACTGAGCACCCAGCACCCTGAGCACTGAGCACCCAGGACCCGAGTACTGAGCACCCAGCACCCTGAGCACTGAGGACCCAGCACCCTGAGTACTGAGCACCCAGCACCCTGAGCACTGAGCACTGAGCACCCTGAGCACTGAGTACTGAGCACCGAGCACCCCGAGCACTGAGCACCCAGGACCCGGAGTACTGAGCACCCAGCACCCTGAGTAGTAAGCACCGAGCACCCTGAGTACTGAGCACCCAGCACCCTGAGCACTGAACATATAGCAGTCTGAGTACTGAGCACCTCGAGCACTGAGCACCCAGCACCCTGAGTACTGAGCACCGAGCACCCCGAGCACTGAGCACCCAGCACCCCAAGCACTGAGCACCCAGCACCCCGAGCACTGAGCACCCAGCACCCTGAGCCCTGAGCACCCAGCACCCTGAGTACTGACCACCCAGCACCCTGAGCACTGAGTACCCAGCACCATGAGCACTGAGCACCCAGCACCCTGAGCTCTGAGCACACAGCACCCTGAGCACTGAGCACCCAGCACCCTGAGTACTGAGCACTGAGCACCCAGCACCCCGAGCACTGAGCACCCAGCACCCTGAGTACTGAGCACTGAGCACCCAGCACCCCGAGCACTGAGCACCCAGCACCCTGAGCACTGAGCACCCAGCACCCGAGTACTGAGCACCCAACACCCTGAGTACTGAGCACCCAGCACCCTGAGTACTGAGCACCCAGCACCCTGAGCACTGAGCACCCAGCACCCTGAGTACTGAGCACCCAGCACCCTGAGTACTGAACACCCAGCACCCTGAGCACTGAGCACTGAGCACCCTGAGCACTGAGTACTGAGCACCGAGCACCCCGAGCACTGAGCACCCAGGACCCGGAGTACTGAGCACCCAGCACCCTGAGTACTAAGCACCGAGCACCCTGAGTACTGAGCACCCAGCACCCTGAGCACTGAACATATAGCAGTCTGAGTACTGAGCACCTCGAGCACTGAGCACTCAGCACCCTGAGTACTGAGCACCGAGCACCAAGAGCACTGAGCACCCAGCACCCCAAGCACTGAGCACCCAGCACCCCGAGCACTGAGCACCCAGCACCCTGAGCCCTGAGCACCCAGCACCCTGAGTACTGACCACCCAGCACCCTGAGCACTGAGTACCCAGCACAATGAGCACTGAGCACCCAGGACCCTGAGTACTGAGCACCCAGCACCCTGAGTACTGAGCACTGAGCACCCAGCACCCCGAGCACTGAGCACCCAGCACCCTGAGTACTGAGCACTGAGCACCCAGCACCCCGAGCACTGAGCACCCAGCACCCTGAGCACTGAGCACCCAGCACCCGAGTACTGAGCACCCAACACCCTGAGTACTGAGCACCCAGCACCCTGAGTACTGAGCACCCAGCACCCCGAGTACTGAGCACCCAGCACCCTGAGTACTGAGCACCCAGCAACCCGAGCACTGAGCACCCAGCACCCCGAGCACTGAGCACCCAGCACCCTGAGTACTGAGCACAGAGCACCCTGAGCACTGAGCACTGAGCACCCAGCACCCCGAGCACTGAGCACCCAGCACCCTGAGCACTGAGGACCCAGCACCCTGAGCCCTGAGCACCCAGCACCCTGAGTACTGAGCACTCAGCACCCAGCACCCCGAGCACTGAGCACCCAGCACCCTGAGTACTGAGCACCCAGCACCCTGAGCACTGAGCACTGAGCACCCAGCACCCCGAGCACTGAGCACCCAGCACCCTGAGCACTGAGGACCCAGCACCCTGAGCCCTGAGCACCCAGCACCCTGAGTACTGAGCACTCAGCACCCAGCACCCCGAGCACTGAGCACCCAGCACCCTGAGTACTGAGCCCTGAGCACCCAGCACCCCGAGCACTGAGCACCCAGCACCCTGAGCACTGAGCACCCAGCACCCGTGTACTGAGCACCCACCACCCTGAGTACTGACCACCCAGCACCCTGAGCACTGAGTACCCAGCACCCTGAGCACTGAGCACCCAGCACCCTGAGCTCTGAGCACATAGCACCCTGAGCACTGAGCACCCAGCACCCTGAGTACTGAGCACTGAGCACCCAGCACCCCGAGCACTGAGCACCCAGCACCCTGAGTACTGAGCACTGAGCACCCAGCACCCCGAGCACTGAGCACCCAGCACCCTGAGCACTGAGCACCCAGCACCCGTGTACTGAGCACCCAACACCCTGAGTACTGAGCACCCAGCACCCTTAGTACTGAGCACCCAGCACCCCGAGTACTGAGCACCCAGCACCCTGAGTACTGAGCACCCAGCAACCCGAGCACTGAGCACCCAGCACCCCGAGCACTGAGCACCCAGCACCCTGAGTACTGAGCACCCAGCACCCTGAGCACTTGGCACTGAGCACCCAGCACCCCGAGCACTGAGCACCCAGCACCCTGAGCACTGAGGACCCAGCACCCTGAGCCCTGAGCACCCAGCACCCTGAGTACTGAGCACTCAGCACCCAGCACCCCGAGCACTGAGCACCCAGCACCCTGAGTACTGAGCCCTGAGCACCCAGCACCCCGAGCACTGAGCACCCAGCACCCTGAGCACTGAGCACCCAGCACCCGAGTACTGAGCACCCAGCACCCTGAGTACTGAGCACCCAGCAACCTGTGTACTGAGAACCCAGCACCCAGAGTACTGAGCACCCAGCACCCTGAGTACTGAGAACCCAGCACCCCGAGTACTGAGCACCCAGCACCCTGAGCACTGAGCACCCAGCACCCCGAGCACTGAGCACCCAGCACCCTGAGTACTGAGCACCCAGCACCCTGAGCACTGAGCACCCAGCACCCTGAGCACTGAGCACCCAGCACCCTGAGCACTGAGCACCCAGCACCCTGAGTAGTGAGCACCCAAAGTACTGAGCACCGAGCACAACGAGCACTGAGCACCCAGCACCCTGAGTACTGAGCACCGAGAACCCCGAGCACTGAGCACCCAGCACCCTGAGTACTGAGCTCCGAGCACCCCGAGGACTGAGCACCCAGCGCCCCGAGCACGGAGCACCCTGAGCACTGAGCACCCAGCACCCTGAGCACTGAGCACCTAGCACCCTGAGTACTGATCACCCAGCACACTGAGTACTGAACACCCAGCACCCTGAGCACTGAGAACTGAGCACCCTGAGCACTGAGTACTGAGCACTGAGCACCCTGAGCACTGAGCACATAGCACCCCGAGTACTGAGCACCCAGCACCCGAGCACTGAGCACCCAGCACCCCGAGCACTGAGCACCCTGAGCACTGAGCACCCAGCACCCCGAGTACTGAGCACTGAGCACCCTGAGCACTGAGAACCCAGCACCCTGAGGACTGAGCACCCAGCACCCTGAGTACTGAACACCCAGCACCCTGAGCACTGAGCACCCAGCACCCCGAGCACTGAGCACCCAGCACCCTGAGTACTGTGCACCCTGAGTACTGAGCACCGATCACCCTGAGCACTGAGCTCCCAGCACCCTGAGTACTGAGCACCCAGCACCCTGAGCACTGAGCACCTAGTACCCTGAGTACTGAGCACCCAGCACCCTGAGCACTGAGCACCCAGCACCCTGAGTACTGAGCACCCAGCACCCCGAGCACTGAGCACCCAGCACCCCGAGAATGAGCACCCAGCACACCGAGTACTGAGCACCGAGCACCCTGAGCACTGAGTATCCAGCACCCTGAGCACTGAGCACCCAGCACCCTGAGTACTGAGCACCCAGCACCATGAGTACTGAGCACCCAGCACCCTGAGCACTGAGCACCGAGCACCGAGCACCCCGAGTACTGAGCACCCAGCACCCTGAACACTGAGCACCCAGCACCCTGAGTACTGAGCACCCAGCACCCTGAGTACTGAACACCCAGCACCCTGAGCACTGAGCACTGAGCACCCTGAGCACTGAGTACTGAGCACCGAGCACCCCGAGCACTGAGCACCCAGGACCCGGAGTACTGAGCACCCAGCACCCTGAGTAGTAAGCACCGAGCACCCTGAGTACTGAGCACCCAGCACCCTGAGCACTGAGCACCCAGCACCCTGAGTACTGAGCACCCAGCACCCCGAGCACTGAGCACCCAGCACCCCGAGAATGAGCACCCAGCACACCGAGTACTGAGCACCGAGCACCCTGAGCACTGAGTACCCAGCACCCTGAGCACTGAGCACCCAGCACCCTGAGTACTGAGCACCCAGCACCCTGAGTACTGAGCACCCAGCACCCTGAGCACTGAGCACCGAGCACCGAGCACCCCGAGTACTGAGCACCCAGCACCCTGAGCACTGAGCACCCAGCACCCTGAGTACTGAGCACCCAGCACACTGAGTACTGAACACCCAGCACCCTGAGCACTGAGCACTGAGCACCCTGAGCACTGAGTACTGAGCACCGAGCACCCCGAGCACTGAGCACCCAGGACCCGGAGTACTGAGCACCCAGCACCCTGAGTACTAAGCACCGAGCACCCTGAGTACTGAGCACCCAGCACCCTGAGCACTGAACATATAGCAGTCTGAGTACTGAGCACCTCGAGCACTGAGCACCCAGCACCCTGAGTACTGAGCACCGATCACCAAGAGCACTGAGCACCCAGCACCCCAAGCACTGAGCACCCAGCACCCCGAGCACTGAGCACCCAGCACCCTGAGCCCTGAGCACCCAGCACCCTGAGTACTGACCACCCAGCACCCTGAGCACTGAGTACCCAGCACAATGAGCACTGAGCACCCAGCACCCTGAGCTCTGAGCACACAGCACCCTGAGCACTGAGCACCCAGCACCCTGAGTAATGAGCACTGAGCACCCAGCACCCCGAGCACTGAGCACCCAGCACCCTGAGTACTGAGCACTGAGCACCCAGCACCCCGAGCACTGAGCACCCAGCACCCTGAGCCCTGAGCACCCAGCACCCTGAGTACTGACCACCCAGCACCCTGAGCACTGAGTACCCAGCACCCTGAGCACTGAGCACCCAGCACCCTGAGCTCTGAGCACACAGCACCCTGAGCACTGAGCACCCAGCACCCTGAGTACTGAGCACTGAGCACCCAGCACCCCGAGCACTGAGCACCCAGCACCCTGAGTACTGAGCACTGAGCACCCAGCACCCCGAGCACTGAGCACCCAGCACCCTGAGCACTGAGCACCCAGCACCCGAGTACTGAGCACCCAACACCCTGAGTACTGAGCACCCAGCACCCTGAGTACTGAGCACCCAGCACCCCGAGTACTGAGCACCCAGCACCCTGAGTACTGAGCACCCAGCAACCCGAGCACTGAGCACCCAGCACCCCGAGCACTGAGCACCCAGCACCCTGAGTACTGAGCACAGAGCACCCTGAGCACTGAGCACCCAGCACCCCGAGCACTGAGCACCCAGCACCCTGAGCACTGAGGACCCAGCACCCTGAGCCCTGAGCACCCAGCAACCTGAGTACTGAGCACTCAGCACCCAGCACCCCGAGCACTGAGCACCCAGCACCCTGAGTACTGAGCACCCAGCACCCTGAGCACTGAGCACTGAGCACCCAGCACCCCGAGCACTGAGCACCCAGCACCCTGAGCACTGAGGACCCAGCACCCTGAGCCCTGAGCACCCAGCACCCTGAGTACTGAGCACTCAGCACCCAGCACCCCGAGCACTGAGCACCCAGCACCCTGAGTACTGAGCCCTGAGCACCCAGCACCCCGAGCACTGAGCACCCAGCACCCTGAGCACTGAGCACCCAGCACCCGAGTACTGAGCACCCAGCACCCTGAGTACTGACCACCCAGCACCCTGAGCACTGAGTACCCAGCAACCTGAGCACTGAGCACCCAGCACCCTGAGCTCTGAGCACACAGCACCCTGAGCACTGAGCACCCAGCACCCTGAGTACTGAGCACTGAGCACCCAGCACCCCGAGCACTGAGCACCCATCACCCTGAGTACTGAGCACTGAGCACCCAGCACCCCGAGCACTGAGCACCCAGCACCCTGAGCACTGAGCACCCAGCACCCGTGTACTGAGCACCCAACACCCTGAGTACTGAGCACCCAGCACCCTTAGTACTGAGCACCCAGCACCCCGAGTACTGAGCACCCAGCACCCTGAGTACTGAGCACCCAGCATCCCGAGCACTGAGCACCCAGCACCCCGAGCACTGAGCACCCAGCACCCTGAGTACTGAGCACCCAGCACCCTGAGCACTTGGCACTGAGCACCCAGCATCCCGAGCACTGAGCACCCAGCACCCTGAGCACTGAGGACCCAGCACCCTGAGCCCTGAGCACCCAGCACCCTGAGTACTGAGCACTCAGCACCCAGCACCCCGAGCACTGAGCACCCAGCACCCTGAGTACTGAGCCCTGAGCACCCAGCACCCCGAGCACTGAGCACCCAGCACCCTGAGCACTGAGCACCCAGCACCCGAGTACTGAGCACCCAGCACCCTGAGTACTGAGCACCCAGCAACCTGTGTACTGAGAACCCAGCACCCAGAGTACTGAGCACCCAGCACCCTGAGTACTGAGAACCCAGCACCCCGAGTACTGAGCACCCAGCACCCTGAGCACTGAGCACCCAGCACCCCGAGCACTGAGCACCCAGCACCCTGAGTACTGAGCACCCAGCACCCTGAGCACTGAGCACCCAGCACCCTGAGCACTGAGCACCCAGCACCCTGAGCACTGAGCACCCAGCACCCTGAGTAGTGAGCACCCAAAGTACTGAGCACCGAGCACAACGAGCACTGAGCACCCAGCACCCTGAGTACTGAGCACCGAGAACCCCGAGCACTGAGCACCCAGCACCCTGAGTACTGAGCTCCGAGCACCCCGAGGACTGAGCACCCAGCGCCCCGAGCACCGAGCACCCTGAGCACTGAGCACCCAGCACCCTGAGCACTGAGCACCTAGCACCCTGAGTACTGAGCACCCAGCACCCTGAGTACTGAACACCCAGCACCCTGAGCACTGAGAACTGAGCACCCTGAGCACTGAGTACTGAGCACTGAGCACACTGAGCACTGAGCACATAGCACCCCGAGTACTGAGCACCCAGCACCCCGAGCACTGAGCACCCAGCACCCCGAGCACTGAGCACCCTGAGCACTGAGCACCCAGCACCCCGAGTACTGAGCACTGAGCACCCTGAGCACTGAGCACCCAGCACCCTGAGGACTGAGCACCCAGCACCCTGAGTACTGAACACCCAGCACCCTGAGCACTGAGCACCCAGCACCCCGAGCACTGAGCACCCAGCACCCTGAGTACTGTGAACCCTGAGTACTGAGCACCGATCACCCTGAGCACTGAGCTCCCAGCACCCTGAGTACTGAGCACCCAGCACCCTGAGCACTGAGCACCCAGCACCCTGAGTACTGAGCACCCAGCACCCTGAGCACTGAGCACCTAGTACCCTGAGTACTGAGCACCCAGCACCCTGAGCACTGAGCACCCAGCACCCTGAGTACTGAGCACCCAGCACCCCGAGCACTGAGCACCCAGCACCCCGAGAATGAGCACCCAGCACACCGAGTACTGAGCACCGAGCACCCTGAGCACTGAGTACCCAGCACCCTGAGCACTGAGCACCCAGCACCCTGAGTACTGAGCACCCAGCACCATGAGTACTGAGCACCCAGCACCCTGAGCACTGAGCACCGAGCACCGAGCACCCCGAGTACTGAGCACCCAGCACCCTGAACACTGAGCACCCAGCACCCTGAGTACTGAGCACCCAGCACCCTGAGTACTGAACACCCAGCACCCTGAGCACTGAGCACTGAGCACCCTGAGCACTGAGTACTGAGCACCGAGCACCCCGAGCACTGAGCACCCAGGACCCGGAGTACTGAGCACCCAGCACCCTGAGTAGTAAGCACCGAGCACCCTGAGTACTGAGCACCCAGCACCCTGAGCACTGAACATATAGCAGTCTGAGTACTGAGCACCTCGAGCACTGAGCACCCAGCACCCTGAATACTGAGCACCGAGCACCCCGAGCACTGAGCACCCAGCACCCCAAGCACTGAGCACCCAGCACCCCGAGCACTGAGCACCAAGCACCCTGAGCCCTGAGCACCCAGCACCCTGAGCACTGACCACCCAGCACCCTGAGCACTGAGTACCCAGCACCCTGAGCACTGAGCACCCAGCACCCTGAGCTCTGATCACACAGCACCCTGAGCACTGAGCACCCAGCACCCTGAGTACTGAGCACTGAGCACCCAGCACCCCGAGCACTGAGCACCCAGCACCCTGAGTACTGAGCACTGAGCACCCAGCACCCCGAGCACTGAGCACCCCAGCACCCTGAGCACTGAGCACCCAGCACCCGAGTACTGAGCACCCAGCACCCTGAGCACTGAGCACCCAGCACCCTGAGTACTGAGCACTGAGCACCCAGCACCCTGAGTACTGAGCACCCAGCACCCTGAGCACTGAGCACCCAGCACCCTGAGCACTGAGCACCCAGCACCCTGAGCACTGAGCACCCAGCACCCTGAGTAGTGAGCACCCAAAGTACTGAGCACCGAGCACAACGAGCACTGAGCACCCAGCACCCTGAGTACTGAGCACCGAGAACCCCGAGCACTGAGCACCCAGCACCCTGAGTACTGAGCTCCGAGCACCCCGAGGACTGAGCACCCAGCGCCCCGAGCACCGAGCACCCTGAGCACTGAGCACCTAGCACCCTGAGTACTGAGCACCCAGCACCCTGAGTACTGAACACCCAGCACCCTGAGCACTGAGAACTGAGCACCCTGAGCACTGAGTACTGAGCACTGAGCACACTGAGCACTGAGCACATAGCACCCCGAGTACTGAGCACCCAGCACCCCGAGCACTGAGCACCCAGCACCCCAAGCACTGAGCACCCTGAGCACTGAGCACCCAGCACCCCGAGTACTGAGCACTGAGCACCCTGAGCACTGAGCACCCAGCACCCTGAGGACTGAGCACCCAGCACCCTGAGTACTGAACACCCAGCACCCTGAGCACTGAGCACCCAGCACCCCGAGCACTGAGCACCCAGCACCCTGAGTACTGTGCACCCTGAGTACTGAGCACCGATCACCCTGAGCACTGAGCTCCCAGCACCCTGAGTACTGAGCACCCAGCACCCTGAGCACTGAGCACCCAGCACCCTGAGTACTGAGCACCCAGCACCCTGAGCACTGAGCACCTAGTACCCTGAGTACTGAGCACCCAGCACCCTGAGCACTGAGCACCCAGCACCCTGAGTACTGAGCACCCAGCACCCCGAGCACTGAGCACCCAGCACCCCGAGAATGAGCACCCAGCACACCGAGTACTGAGCACCGAGCACCCTGAGCACTGAGTACCCAGCACCCTGAGCACTGAGCACCCAGCACCCTGAGTACTGAGCACCCAGCACCATGAGTACTGAGCACCCAGCACCCTGAGCACTGAGCACCGAGCACCGAGAACCCCCGAGTACTGAGCACCCAGCACCCTGAACACTGAGCACCCAGCACCCTGAGTACTGAGAACCCAGCACCCTGAGTACTGAACACCCAGCACCCTGAGCACTGAGCACTGAGCACCCTGAGCACTGAGTACTGAGCACCGAGCACGCCGAGCACTGAGCACCCAGGACCCGGAGTACTGAGCACCCAGCACCCTGAGTAGTAAGCACCGAGCACCCTGAGTACTGAGCACCCAGCACCCTGAGCACTGAACATATAGCAGTCTGAGTACTGAGCACCTCGAGCACTGAGCACCCAGCACCCTGAGTACTGAGCACCGAGCACCCCGAGCACTGAGCACCCAGCACCCCAAGCACTGAGCACCCAGCACCCCGAGCACTGAGCACCCAGCACCCTGAGCCCTGAGCACCCAGCACCCTGAGTACTGACCACCCAGCACCCTGAGCACTGAGTACCCAGCACCCTGAGCACTGAGCACCCAGCACCCTGAGCTCTGAGCACACAGCACCCTGAGCACTGAGCACCCAGCACCCTGAGTACTGAGCACTGAGCACCCAGCACCCCGAGCACTGAGGACCCAGCACCCTGAGTACTGAGCACTGAGCACCCAGCACCCCGAGCACTGAGCACCCAGCACCCTGAGCACTGAGCACCCAGCACCCGAGTACTGAGCACCCAACACCCTGAGTACTGAGCACCCAGCACCCTGAGTACTGAGCACCCAGCACCCCGAGTACTGAGCACCCAGCACCCTGAGTACTGAGCACCCAGCAACCCGAGCACTGAGCACCCAGCACCCCGAGCACTGAGCACCCAGCACCCTGAGTACTGTGCACCCTGAGTACTGAGCACCGATCACCCTGAGCACTGAGCTCCCAGCACCCTGAGTACTGAGCACCCAGCACCCTGAGCACTGAGCACCCAGCACCCTGAGTACTGAGCACCCAGCACCCTGAGCACTGAGCACCTAGTACCCTGAGTACTGAGCACCCAGCACCCTGAGCACTGAGCACCCAGCACCCTGAGTACTGAGCACCCAGCACCCCGAGCACTGAGCACCCAGCACCCCGAGAATGAGCACCCAGCACACCGAGTACTGAGCACCGAGCACCCTGAGCACTGAGTACCCAGCACCCTGAGCACTGAGCACCCAGCACCCTGAGTACTGAGCACCCAGCACCATGAGTACTGAGCACCCAGCACCCTGAGCACTGAGCACCGAGCACCGAGAACCCCGAGTACTGAGCACCCAGCACCCTGAACACTGAGCACCCAGCACCCTGAGTACTGAGCACCCAGCACCCTGAGTACTGAACACCCAGCACCCTGAGCACTGAGCACTGAGCACCCTGAGCACTGAGTACTGAGCACCGAGCACCCCGAGCACTGAGCACCCAGGACCCGGAGTACTGAGCACCCAGCACCCTGAGTAGTAAGCACCGAGCACCCTGAGTACTGAGCACCCAGCACCCTGAGCACTGAACATATAGCAGTCTGAGTACTGAGCACCTCAAGCACTGAGCACCCAGCACCCTGAGTACTGAGCACCGAGCACCCCGAGCACTGACCACCCAGCACCCCAAGCACTGAGCACCCAGCACCCCGAGCACTGAGCACCCAGCACCCTGAGCCCTGAGCACCCAGCACCCTGAGTACTGACCACCCAGCACCCTGAGCACTGAGCACCCAGCACCCTGAGCACTGAGCACCCAGCACCCTGAGCTCTGAGCACACAGCACCCTGAGCACTGAGCACCCAGCACCCTGAGTACTGAGCACTGAGCACCCAGCACCCCGAGCACTGAGCACCCAGCACCCTGAGTACTGAGCACTGGAGCACCCCAGCACCCCGAGCACTGAGCACCCAGCACCCTGAGCACTGAGCACCCAGCACCCGAGTACTGAGCACCCAACACCCTGAGTACTGAGCACCCAGCACCCTGAGTACTGAGCACCCAGCACCCCGAGTACTGAGCACCCAGCACCCTGAGTACTGAGCACCCAGCAACCCGAGCACTGAGCACCCAGCACCCCGAGCACTGAGCACCCAGCACCCTGAGTACTGAGCACAGAGCACCCTGAGCACTGAGCACTGAGCACCCAGCACCCCGAGCACTGAGCACCCAGCACCCTGAGCACTGAGGACCCAGCACCCTGAGCCCTGAGCACCCAGCACCCTGAGTACTGAGCACTCAGCACCCAGCACCCCGAGCACTGAGCACCCAGCACCCTGAGTACTGAGCACCCAGCACCCTGAGCACTGAGCACCCAGCACCCCGAGCACTGAGCACCCAGCACCCTGAGCACTGAGGACCCAGCACCCTGAGCCCTGAGCACCCAGCACCCTGAGTACTGAGCACTCAGCACCCAGCACCCCGAGCACTGAGCACCCAGCACCCTGAGTACTGAGCCCTGAGCACCCAGCACCCCGAGCAGTGAGCACCCAGCACCCTGAGCACTGAGCACCCAGCACCCGAGTACAGAGCACCCAGCACCCTGAGTACTGACCACCCAGCACCCTGAGCACTGAGTACCCAGCACCCTGAGCACTGAGCACCCAGCACCCTGAGCTCTGAGCACACAGCACCCTGAGCACTGAGCACCCAGCACCCTGAGTACTGAGCACTGAGCACCCAGCACCCCGAGCACTGAGCACCCAGCACCCTGAGCACTGAGCACCCAGCACCCGAGTACTGAGCACCCAACACCCTGAGTACTGAGCACCCAGCACCCTGAGTACTGAGCACCCAGCACCCCGAGTACTGAGCACCCAGCACCCTGAGTACTGAGCACCCAGCAACCCGAGCACTGAGCACCCAGCACCCCCGAGCACTGAGCACCCAGCACCCTGAGTACTGAGCACCCAGCACCCTGAGCACTGAGCACTGAGCACCCAGCACCCCGAGCACTGAGCACCCAGCACCCTGAGCACTGAGGACCCAGCACCCTGAGCCCTGAGCACCCAGCACCCTGAGTACTGAGCACTCAGCACCCAGCACCCCCGAGCACTGAGCACCCAGCACCCTGAGTACTGAGCCCTGAGCACCCAGCACCCCGAGCACTGAGCACCCAGCACCCTGAGCACTGAGCACCCAGCACCCGAGTACTGAGCACCCAGCACCCTGAGTACTGAGCACCCAGCAACCTGTGTACTGAGAACCCAGCACCCAGAGTACTGAGCACCCCAGCACCCTGAGTACTGAGAACCCAGCACCCCGAGTACTGAGCACCCAGCACCCTGAGCACTGAGCACCCAGCACCCCGAGCACTGAGCACCCAGCACCCTGAGTACTGAGCACCCAGCACCCTGAGCACTGAGCACCCAGCACCCTGAGCACTGAGCACCCAGCACCCTGAGCACTGAGCACCCAGCACCCTGAGTAGTGAGCACCCAAAGTACTGAGCACCGAGCACAACGAGCACTGAGCACCCAGCACCCTGAGTACTGAGCACCGAGAACCCAGAGCACTGAGCACCCAGCACCCTGAGTACTGAGCTCCGAGCACCCCGAGGGACTGAGCACCCAGCGCCCCGAGCACCGAGCACCCTGAGCACTGAGCACCCAGCACCCTGAGTACTGAGCTCCGAGCACCCCGAGGACTGAGCACCCAGCGCCCCGAGCACCGAGCACCCTGAGCACTGAGCACCCAGCAGCCCGAGTACTGAGCACTGAGCACCCTGAGTACTGAGCACCAAGCACCCCGAGTACTGAGCACTGAGCACCCTGAGCACTGAGCACCAAGCACCCTGAGTACTGAGCACCCAGCACCCTGAGTACTGAACACCCAGCACCCTGAGCACTGAGCACCCAGCACCCCGAGCACTGAGCACCCAGCACCCTGAGTACTGAGCACCCTGAGTACTGAGCACCGATCACCCTGAGCACTGAGCTCCCAGCACCCTGAGTACTGAGCACCCAGCACCCTGAGCACTGAGCACCCCAGCACGCTGAGTACTGAGCACCCAGCACCCTGAGCACTGAGCACCTAGCACCTTGAGTACTGAGCACCCAGCACCCTGAGCACTGAGCACCCAGCACACTGAGTACTGAGCACCCAGCAACCCGAGCACTGAGCACCCAGCACCCCGAGAATGAGCACCCAGCACACCGAGTACTGAGCACCGAGCACCCTGAGCACTGAGTACCCAGCACCCTGAGCACTGAGCACCCAGCACCCTGAGTACTGAGCACCCAGCACCCTGAGTACTGAGCACCCAGCA
>NW_024543595.1:0-69928 GCF_018167655.1 Microtus oregoni
ACCCTGAGCACTGAGTACTGAGCACCGAGCACCCCGAGAACTGAGCACCCAGCACCCGGAGTACTGAGCACCCAGCACCCTGAGTACTGAGCACCCAGGCACCCCGAGCACTGAGCACCCAGCACCCTGAGCACTGAGCACCCAGCACCCTGAGTACTGAGCACTGAGCACCCAGCACCCCGAGCACTGAGCAGCCAGCACCCTGAGCACTGAGCACCAAGGACCCCGAGTACTGAGCACCCAGCACCCTGAGCACTGAGCACCCAGCACCCCGAGCACTGAGCACCCAGCACCCTGAGTACTGAGCACCGAACACCCCGAGCACTGAGCACCCAGCACCCTGAGTACTGAGCTTCGAGCACCCCGAGCACTGAGCACCCAGCGCCCCGAGCACCGAGCACCCTGAGCACTGAGCACCCAGCACCCTGAGCAATGAGCACCGTGAGTACTGGCACCCAGCACCTTGAGCACTGAGCACCGAGCACTCCCGAGCACTGAACACCCAGCACCCGGAGTACTGAGCACCCAGCACCCTGAGTACTAAGCACCGAGCACCCTGAGTACTGAGCACCCAGCACCCTGAGCACTGAAAACACAGCACCCTGAGTACTGAGCACCTCGAGCTCTGAGCACCCAGCACCCTGAGTACTGAGCACCCTGAGCACTGAGCACCCAGCACCCTGAGTACTGAGCACTGAGCACCCAGCACCCCGAGCACTGAGCACCCAGCACCCTGAGTACTGAGCACCGAGCACCCCGAGCACTGAGCACCCAGCACCCTGAGTACTGAGCTCCGAGCACCCCGAGGACTGAGCCCTGAGCACCAGCCCCTGAGCACTGAGCACCCAGCACCCTGAGTACTGAACACCCAGCACCCTGAGCACTGAGCACTGATGCAGCCTGAGCACTGAGTACTGAGCACCGATCACCCCGAGAACTGAGCACCCAGCACCCGGAGTACTGAGCACCCAGCACCCTGAGTACTGAGAACCCAGCACCCCGAGTACTGAACACCCAGCACCCTGAGTACTGAGCACCCAGCACCCTGAGCACTGAGCAACCAGCACCCCGTGCACTGAGCACCCAGCACCCTGAGTACTGAGCACTCGGCACCCTGAGCACTGAGCACCCAGCACCCTGAGCACTGAGCACCCAGCACCCCGTGCACTGAGCACCCAGCACCCTGAGCACTGAGCACCCAGCACCCTGAGTACTGAGCACTGAGCACCCAGCACCCCGAGCACTGAGCACCCAGCACCCTGAGCACTGAGGACCCAGCACCCTGAGCCCTGAGCACCCAGCACACTGAGTACTGAGCACTCAGCACCCAGCACCCCGAGCACTGAGCACCCAGCACCCTGAGTACTGAGGCCCTGGAGCACCCAGCACCCCGAGCACTGAGCACCCAGCACCCTGAGCACTGAGCACCCAGCACCCGAGTACTGAGCACCCAGCACCCTGAGTACTGAGCACCCAGCAACCTGTGTACTGCGAACCAAAGCACGCCGAGTACTGAGCACCCAGCACCCTGAGTACTGAGCACCCAGCACCCTGAGCACTGAACACACAGCACCCTGAGTACTGAGCACCTCGAGCACTGAGCACCCAGCACCCTGAGTACTGAGCACCCAGCACCCTGAGCAATGAGCACCCTGAGTACTGAGCACCCAGCACCCTGAGCACTGAACACACAGCACCCTGAGTACTGATCGCCTCGAGCACTGAGCACCCAGCACCCTGAGTACTGGGCACCGAGCACCCCGAGCACTGAGCACCCAGCACCGCGAGCACTGAGTACCCAGCTCCCCGAGCACTGAGCACCCAGCACCCTGAGTACTGAGCACCCAGCACCCTGAGCACTGAGCACACAGCACCCTGAGCACTGAGCACCCAGTACCCTGAGTACTGAGCACTGAGCACCCAGCACCCTGAGCACTGAGCACCCAGCACCCTGAGAACTGAGCACTGAGCACCCAGCACCCCGAGCACTGAGCACCCAGCACCCTGAGCACTGAGCACCCAGCACTCGAGTACTGAGCACCCATCACCCTGAGTACTGAGCACCCAGCACCCTGAGTACTGAGCACCCAGCACCCCAAGTACTGAGCACCCAGCACCCTGAGTACTGAGCACCCAGCACCCTGAGCACTGAGCACCCAGCACCCTGAGTACTGAGCACCCAGCACCCTGAGCACTGAGCACCCAGCACCCTGAGCACTGAGCACCCAGCACACTGAGCACTGAGCACCCAGGACCCTGAGTAGTGAGCACCCAACGTACTGAGCACCGAGCACCCCGAGCACTGAGCACCCAGCACCCTTAGTACTGAGCTCCGAGCACCCCGAGCACTGAGCACCCAGCACCCGGAGTACTGAGCACCCAGCACCCTGAGTACTAAGCACCGAGCACCCTGAGTACTGAGCACCCAGTACCCTGAGCACTGAACACACAGCACCCTGAGTACTGAGCACCCCGAGCACTGAGCACACAGCACCCTGAGCACTGAGCACCCAGCACCCTGAGTACTAAGCACCCAGCACCCTGAGTACTGAACACCCAGCACCCTGAGCACTGAGCACTGAGCACCCTGAGCACTGAGTACTGAGCACTGAGCACCCTGAGCACTGAGCACCCAGCACCCCGAGTACTGAGCACCCAGCACACCGAGCACTGAGCCCCCAGCGCCCCGAGCACTGACCACCCAGCACCCCGTGCACTGAGCACTGAGCACCCGGAGCACTGAGCACACAGCACCCCGAGTACTGAGCACTGAGCACCCTCAGCACTGAGCACCCAGCACCCCGAGTACTGAGCACTGAGCTCCCTGAGTACTGGGAACCCAGCACCCTGAGCACTGTGTACCCAGCACCCTGAGCACTGAGCACCCAGCACCCTGAGCACTGAGCACCCAGCACCCTGAGCACTGAGCACCCAGCACACTGAGTACTGAGCACTGAGCACCCAGCACCCCGAGCACTGAGCACCCTGCACCCTGAGTACTGAGCACTGAGCACCCATCACCCCGAGCACTGAGCACCCAGCACCCTGAGCACTGAGCACCCAGCACCCGAGTACTGAACACCAAGTACCCTGAGTACTGAGCACCCAGCACTCTGAGTACTGAGCACCTAGCACCCCGAGCACTGAGCACCCAGCACCCCGAGCACCGAGCACCCTGAGTACTAAGCACCGAGCACCCTGAGTACTGAGCACCCAGCACCCTGAGCACTGAGCACCCAGCACCCCGAGCACTGAGCACCCAGCACCCTGAGTACTGAGCACCGAGCACCCCGAGCACTGAGCACCCAGCACCCTGAGTACTGAGCTCCGAGCACCCCGAGCACTGAGCACCCAGCGCCCCGAGCACCGAGCACCCTGAGCACTGAGCACCCAGCACCCTGAGCAATGAGCACCCTGAGTACTGAGCACCCAGCACCTTGAGCACTGAGCACCGAGCACCCCGAGCACTGAGCACCCAGCACCCGGAGTACTGAGCACCCAGCACCCTGAGTACTAAGCACCGAGCACCCTGAGTACTGAGCACCCAGCACCCTGAGCACTGAACACACAGCACCCTGAGTACTGAGCACCTCGAGCATTGAGCACCCAGCACCCTGAGTACTGAGCACCCAGCACCCTGAGCAATGAGCACCCTGAGTACTGAGCACCCAGCACCGCGACCACTGAGCACATAGCACCCCGAGCACTGAGCACCCAGCACCCTGAGTACTGAGCACCCAGCACCCTGAGTACTGAGCACCCAGCACCCTGAGCACTGATTACCCCGCACCCTGAGCACTGAGCACCCAGCACCCTGAGCACTGAGCACACAGCACCCTGAGCACTGAGCACCCAGCACCCTGAGTACTGAGCACTGAGCACCCAGCACCCTGAGCACTGAGCACCCAGCACCCTGAGTACTGAGCACCGAGCACCCCGAGAACTGAGCACCCAGCACCCTGAGTACTGAGCTCCGAGCACCCCGAGCACTGAGCACCCAGCGCCCCGAGCACCGAGCACCCTGAGCACTGAGCACCCAGCACCCTGAGCACTGAGCACCCAGCACCCTGAGTACTGAACACCCAGCACCCTGAGCACTGAGCACTGAGCACCCTGAGCACTGAGTACTGAGCACCGAGCACCCCGAGAACTGAGCACCCAGCACCCGGAGTACTGAGCACCCAGCACCCTGAGTACTGAGCACCCAGCACCCCGAGCACTGAGCACCCAGCACCCTGAGCACTGAGCACCCAGCACCCTGAGTACTGAGCACTGAGCACCCAGCACCCCGAGCACTGAGCAGCCAGCACCCTGAGCACTGAGCACCCAGGACCCCGAGTACTGAGCACCCAGCACCCTGAGCACTGAGCACCCAGCACCCCGAGCACTGAGCACCCAGCACCCTGAGTACTGAGCACCGAACACCCCGAGCACTGAGCACCCAGCACCCTGAGTACTGAGCTTCGAGCACCCCGAGCACTGAGCACCCAGCGCCCCGAGCACCAAGCACCCTGAGCACTGAGCACCCAGCACCCTGAGCAATGAGCACCGTGAGTACTGAGCACCCAGCACCTTGAGCACTGAGCACCGAGCACCCCGAGCACTGAGCACCCAGCACCCGGAGTACTGAGCACCCAGCACCCTGAGTACTAAGCACCGAGCACCCTGAGTACTGAGCACCCAGCACCCTGAGCACTGAAAACACAGCACCCTGAGTACTGAGCACCTCGAGCACTGAGCACCCAGCACCCTGAGTACTGAGCACCCTGAGCACTGAGCACCCAGCACCCTGAGTACTGAGCACTGAGCACCCAGCACCCCGAGCACTGAGCACCCAGCACCCTGAGTACTGAGCACTGAGCACCCCGAGCACTGAGCACCCAGCACCCTGAGTACTGAGCTCCGAGCACCCCGAGGACTGAGCACCCAGCGCCCCGAGCACCGAGCACCCTGAGCACTGAGCACCCAGCACCCTGAGCACTGAGCACCCAGCACCCTGAGTACTGAACACCCAGCACCCTGAGCACTGAGCACTGAGCAGCCTGAGCACTGAGTACTGAGCACCGAGCACCCCGAGAACTGAGCACCCAGCACCCGGAGTACTGAGCACCCAGCACCCTGAGTACTGAGAACCCAGCACCCCGAGTACTGAACACCCAGCACCCTGAGTACTGAGCACCCAGCACCCTGAGCACTGAGCAACCAGCACCCCGTGCACTGAGCACCCAGCACCCTGAGTACTGAGCACTCGGCACCCTGAGCACTGAGCACCCAGCACCCTGAGCACTGAGCACCCAGCACCCCGTGCACTGAGCACCCAGCACCCTGAGCACTGAGCACCCAGCACCCTGAGTACTGAGCACTGAGCACCCAGCACCCCGAGCACTGAGCACCCAGCACCCTGAGCACTGAGGACCCAGCACCCTGAGCCCTGAGCACCCAGCACCCTGAGTACTGAGCACTCAGCACCCAGCACCCCGAGCACTGAGCACCCAGCACCCTGAGTACTGAGCCCTGAGCACCCAGCACCCCGAGCACTGAGCACCCAGCACCCTGAGCACTGAGCACCCAGCACCCGAGTACTGAGCACCCAGCACCCTGAGTACTGAGCACCCAGCAACCTGTGTACTGCGAACCAAAGCACGCCGAGTACTGAGCACCCAGCACCCTGAGTACTGAGAACCCAGCACCCCGAGTACTGAACACCCAGCACCCTGAGTACTGAGCACCGAGAACCCCGAGCACTGAGCACCCAGCACCCTGAGTACTGAGCTAAGAGCACCCCGAGGCCTGAGCACCCAGCGCCCCGAGCACCGAGCACCCTGAGCACTGAGCACCCAGCACCCTGAGTACTGAGCACCCAGCACCTTGAGCACTGAGCACCGAGCACCCCGAGCACTGAGCACCCAGCACCCGGAGTATTGAGCACCAAGCACCCTGAGTACTAAGCACCGAGCACCCTGAGTACTGAGCACCCAGCACCCTGAGCACTGATCACACAGCACCCTGAGTACTGAGCACCTAGAGCACTGAGCACCCAGCACCCTGAGTACTGAGCATCGAGCACCCGGAGCACTGAGCACCCAGCACCGCGAGCACTGAGCACCAACCACCCCGAGCACTGAGCACCCAGCAACCTGAGTACTGAGCACCGAGCACCCCGAGCACTGAGCACCCAGCACCGCGAGCACTGAGCACCCAGCACCCCGAGCACTGAGCACCCAGCACCCTGAGTAGTGAGCACCCAACGTACTGAGCACCGAGCACCCCGAGCACTGAGCACCCAGCACCCTGAGTACTGAGCACCGATCACCCCGAGCACTGAGCACCCAGCACCCTGAGTACTGAGCTCCGAGCACCCCGAGCACTGAGCACCCATCGCCCCGAGCACTGAGCACCCAGCACCCTGAGCACTGAGCACCTAGCACCCTGAGTACTGAGCACCCAGCACCCTGAGTACTGAACACCCAGCACCCTGAGCACTGAGCACTGAGCACCCTGAGCACTGAGTACTGAGCACTGAGCACCCTGAGCACTGAGCACCCAGCACCCCGTGTACTGAGCACCCAGCACCCCGAGCACTGAGCACCCAGCGCCCCGAGCAGTGAACACCCAGCACCCCGAGCACTGAGCACTGAGCACCCTGAGCACTGAGCACCCAGCACCCCGAGTACTGAGCACCGAGCACCCTGAGTACTGAGCACCAAGCACCCCGAGTACTGAGCACTGAGCACCCTGAGTACTGAGCACCCAGAACCCTGAGCACTGAGCACCCAGCACCCTGAGCACTGAGCACCCAGCACCCTGAGCACTGAGCACCCAGCACCCTGAGTACTAAGCACCCAGCACCCTGAGTACTGAACACCCAGCACCCTGAGCACTGAGCACTGAGCACCCTGAGCACTGAGTACTGAGCACTGAGCACCCTGAGCACTGAGCACCCAGCACCCCGAGTACTGAGCACCCAGCACACCGAGCACTGAGCCCCCAGCGCCCCGAGCACTGACCACCCAGCACCCCGAGCACTGAGCACTGAGCACCCGGAGCACTGAGCACACAGCACCCCGAGTACTGAGCACTGAGCACCCTGAGCACTGAGCACCCAGCACCCCGAGTACTGAGCACTGAGCTCCCTGAGTACTGGGAACCCAGCACCCTGAGCACTGTGTACCCAGCACCCTGAGCACTGAGCCCCCAGCACCCTGAGCACTGAGCACCCAGCACCCTGAGCACTGAGCACCCAGCACACTGAGTACTGAGCACTGAGCACCCAGCACCCCGAGCACTGAGCACCCAGCACCCTGAGTACTGAGCACTGAGCACCCATCACCCCGAGCACTGAGCACCCAGCACCCTGAGCACTGAGCACCCAGCACCCGAGTACTGAGCACCAAGTACCCTGAGTACTGAGCACCCAGCACTCTGAGTACTGAGCACCTAGCACCCCGAGCACTGAGCACCCAGCACCCCGAGCACAGAGCACCCTGAGTACTAAGCACCAAGCACCCTGAGTACTGAGCACCCAGCATCCTGAGCACTGAGCACCCAGCACCCCGAGCACTGAGCACCCAGCACCCTGAGTACTGAGCACCGAGCACCCCGAGCACTGAGCACCCAGCACCCTGAGTACTGAGCTCCGAGCACCCCGAGCACTGAGCACCCAGCGCCCTGAGCACCGAGCACCCTGAGCACTGAGCACCCAGCACCCTGAGCAATGAGCACCCTGAGTACTGAGCACCCAGCACCTTGAGCACTGAGCACCGAGCACCCCGAGCACTGAGCACCCAGCACCCGGAGTACTGAGCACCCAGCACCCTGAGTACTAAGCACCGAGCACCCTGAGTACTGAGCACCCAGCACCCTGAGCACTGAACACACAGCACCCTGAGTACTGAGCACCTCGAGCACTGAGCACCCAGCACCCTGAGTACTGAGCACCCAGCACCCTGAGCAATGAGCACCCAACGTACTGAGCACCCAGCACCCTGAGCACTGAGCACCCAGCACCCTGAGTACTGAGCACCGAGCACCCCGAGAACTGAGCACCCAGCACCCTGAGTACTGAGCTCCGAGCACCCCGAGCACTGAGCACCCAGCGCCCCGAGCACCGAGCACCCTGAGCACTGAGCACCCAGCACCCTGAGCACTGAGCACCCAGCACCCTGAGTACTGAACACCCAGCACCCTGAGCACTGAGCACTGAGCACCCTGAGCACTGAGTACTGAGCACCGAGCACCCCGAGAACTGAGCACCCAGCACCCGGAGTACTGAGCACCCAGCACCCTGAGTACTGAGCACCCAGCACCCCGAGCACTGAGCACCCAGCACCCTGAGCACTGAGCACCCAGCACCCTGAGTACTGAGCACTGAGCAACCAGCACCCCGAGCACTGAGCAGCCAGCACCCTGAGCACTGAGCACCCAGGACCCCGAGTACTGAGCACCAAGCACCCTGAGCACTGAGCACCCAGCACCCCGAGCACTGAGCACCTAGCACCCTGAGTACTGAGCACCGAACACCCCGAGCACTGAGCACCCAGCACCCTGAGTACTGAGCTTCGAGCACCCCGAGCACTGAGCACCCAGCGCCCCGAGCACCCAGCACCCTGAGCACTGAGCACCCAGCACCCTGAGCAATGAGCACCGTGAGTACTGAGCACCCAGCACCTTGAGCACTGAGCACCGAGCACCCCGAGCACTGAGCACCCAGCACCCGGAGTACTGTGCACCCAGCACCCTGAGTACTAAGCACCGAGCACCCTGAGTACTGAGCACCCAGCACCCTGAGCACTGAAAACACAGCACCCTGAGTACTGAGCACCCTGAGCACTGAGCACCCAGCACCCTGAGTACTGAGCACTGAGCACCCAGCACCCCGAGCACTGAGCACCCAGCACCCTGAGTACTGAGCACCGAGCACCCCGAGCACTGAGCACACAGCACCCTGAGTACTGAGCTCCGAGCACCCCGAGGACTGAGCACCCAGCGCCCCGAGCACCGAGCACCCTGAGCACTGAGCACCCAGCACCCTGAGCACTGAACACCCAGCACCCTGAGTACTGAACACCCAGCACCCTGAGCACTGAGCACTGAGCAGCCTGAGCACTGAGTACTGAGCACCGAGCACCCCGAGAACTGAGCACCCAGCACCCGGAGTACTGAGCACCCAGCACCCTGAGTACTGAGAACCCAGCACCCCGAGTACTGAACACCCAGCACCCTGAGTACTGAGCACCCAGCACCCTGAGCACTGAGCAACCAGCACCCCGTGCACTGAGCACCCAGCACCCTGAGTACTGAGCACTCGGCACCCTGAGCACTGAGCACCCAGCACCCTGAGCACTGAGCACCCAGCACCCCGTGCACTGAGCACCCAGCACCCTGAGCACTGAGCACCCAGCACCCTGAGTACTGAGCACTGAGCACCCAGCACCCCGAGCACTGAGCACCCAGCACCCTGAGCACTGAGGACCCAGCACCCTGAGCCCTGAGCACCCAGCACCCTGAGTACTGAGCACTCAGCACCCAGCACCCCGAGCACTGAGCACCCAGCACCCTGAGTACTGAGCCCTGAGCACCCGAGTACTGAGCACCCAGCACCCTGAGTACTGAGCACCCAGCACCCAGCACCCCGAGCACTGAGCACCCAGCACCCTGAGCACTGAGCACCCAGCACCCGAGTACTGAGCACCCAGCACCCTGAGTACTGAGCACCCAGCAACCTGTGTACTGCGAACCCAGCACGCCGAGTACTGAGCACCCAGCACCCTGAGTACTGAGAACCCAGCACCCCGAGTACTGAACACCCAGCACCCTGAGTACTGAGCACCGAGAACCCCGAGCACTGAGCACCCAGCACCCTGAGTACTGAGCTAAGAGCACCCCGAGGCCTGAGCACCCAGCGCCCCGAGCACCGAGCACCCTGAGCACTGAGCACCCAGCACCCTGAGTACTGAGCACCCAGCACCCTGAGCAATGAGCACCCTGAGTACTGAGCACCCAGCACCTTGAGCACTGAGCACCGAGCACCCCGAGCACTGAGCACCCAGCACCCGGAGTATTGAGCACCAAGCACCCTGAGTACTAAGCACCGAGCACCCTGAGTACTGAGCACCCAGCACCCTGAGCACTGATCACACAGCACCCTGAGTACTGAGCACCTCGAGCACTGAGCACCCAGCACCCTGAGTATTGAGCATCGAGCACCCCGAGCACTGAGCACCCAGCACCGCGAGCACTGAGCACCAAGCACCCCGAGCACTGAGCACCCAGCAACCTGAGTACTGAGCACCGAGCACCCCGAGCACTGAGCACCCAGCACCGCGAGCACTGAGCACCCAGCACCCCGAGCACTGAGCACCCAGCACCCTGAGTAGTGAGCACCCAACGTACTGAGCACCGAGCACCCCGAGCACTGAGCATCCAGCAACCTGAGTACTGAGCACCGATCACCCTGAGCACTGAGCACCCAGCACCCTGAGTACTGAGCTCCGAGCACCCCGAGCACTGAGCACCCAGCGCCCCGAGCACTGAGCACCCAGCACCCTGAGCACTGAGCACCTAGCACCCTGAGTACTGAGCACCCAGCACCCTGAGTACTGAATACCCAGCACCCTGAGCACTGAGCACTGAGCACCCTGAGCACTGAGTACTGAGCACTGAGCACCCTGAGCACTGAGCACCCAGCACCCCGTGTACTGAGCACCCAGCACCCCGAGCACTGAGCACCCAGCGCCCCGAGCAGTGAACACCCAGCACCCCGAGCACTGAGCACTGAGCACCCTGAGCACTGAGCACCCAGCACCCCGAGTACTGAGCACCGAGCACCCTGAGTACTGAGCACCAAGCACCCCGAGTACTGAGCACTGAGCACCCTGAGTACTGAGCACCCAGAACCCTGAGCACTGAGCACCCAGCACCCTGAGCACTGAGCACCCAGCACCCTGAGCACTGAGCACCCAGCACCCTGAGTACTAAGCACCCAGCACCCTGAGAACTGAACACCCAGCACCCTGAGCACTGAGCACTGAGCACCCTGAGCACTGAGTACTGAGCACTGAGCACCCTGAGCACTGAGCACCCAGCACCCCGAGTACTGAGCACCCAGCACACCGAGCACTGAGCCCCCAGCGCCCCGAGCACTGACCACCCAGCAACCCGAGCACTGAGCACTGAGCACCCGGAGCACTGAGCACACAGCACCCCGAGTACTGAGCACTGAGCACCCTGAGCACTGAGCACCCAGCACCCCGAGTACTGAGCACTGAGCTCCCTGAGTACTGGGAACCCAGCACCCTGAGCACTGTGTACCCAGCACCCTGAGCACTGAGCACCCAGCACCCTGAGCACTGAGCACCCAGCACCCTGAGCACTGAGCACCCAGCACACTGAGTACTGAGCACTGAGCACCCAGCACCCCGAGCACTGAGCACCCAGCACCCTGAGTACTGAGCACTGAGCACCCATCACCCCGAGCACTGAGCACCCAGCACCCTGAGCACTGAGCACCCAGCACCCGAGTACTGAGCACCAAGTACCCTGAGTACTGAGCACCCAGCACTCTGAGTACTGAGCACCTAGCACCCCGAGAACTGAGCACCCAGCACCCCGAGCACCGAGCACCCTGAGTACTAAGCACCGAGCACCCTGAGTACTGAGCACCCAGCATCCTGAGCACTGAGCACCCAGCACCCCGAGCACTGAGCACCCAGCAACCTGAGTACTGAGCACCGAGCACCCCGAGCACTGAGCACCCAGCACCCTGAGTACTGAGCTCCGAGCACCCCGAGCACTGAGCACCCAGCGCCCTGAGCACCGAGCACCCTGAGCACTGAGCACCCAGCACCCTGAGCAATGAGCACCCTGAGTACTGAGCACCCAGCACCTTGAGCACTGAGCACCGAGCACCCCGAGCACTGAGCACCCAGCACCCGGAGTACTGAGCACCCAGCACCCTGAGTACTAAGCACCGAACACCCTGAGTACTGAGCACCAAGCACCCTGAGCACTGAACACACAGCACCCTGAGTACTGAGCACCTCGAGCACTGAGCACCCAGCACCCTGAGTACTGAGCACCCAGCACCCTGAGCAATGAGCACCCTGAGTACTGAGCACCCAGCACCGCGACCACTGATCACATAGCACCCCGAGCACTGAGCACCCAGCACCCTGAGTACTGAGCACCCAGCACCCTGAGTACTGAGCACCCAGCACCCTGAGCACTGATTACCCCGCACCCTGAGCACTGAGCACCCAGCACCCTGAGCACTGAGCACACAGCACCCTGAGCACTGAGCACCCAGCACCCTGAGTACTGAGCACTGAGCAACCAGCACCCAGAGCACTGAGCACCCAGCACCCTGAGTACTGAGCACCGAGCACCCCGAGCACTGAGCACCCAGCACCCTGAGTACTGAGATCCGAGCACCCCGAGCACTGAGCACCCAGCGCCCCGAGCACCGAGCACCCTGAGCACTGAGCACCCAGCACCCTGAGCACTGAGCACCCAGCACCCTGAGTACTGAACACCCAGCACCCTGAGCACTGAGCACTGAGCACCCTGAGCACTGAGTACTGAGCACCGAGCACCCCGAGAACTGAGCACCCAGCACCCGAAGTACTGAGCACCCAGCACCCTGAGTACTGAGCACCCAGCACCCCGAGCACTGAGCACCCAGCACCCTGAGCACTGAGCACCCAGCACCCTGAGTACTGAGCACTGAGCACCCAGCACCCCGAGCACTGAGCAGCCAGCACCCTGAGCACTGAGCACCCAGCACCCCGAGCACTGAGCACCCAGCACCCTGAGCACTGAGCACCCAGCACCCCGAGCACTGAGCACCCAGCACCCTGAGTACTCAGCACCGAGCACCCCGAGCACTGAGCACCCAGCACCCTGAGTACTGAGCTCCGAGCACCCCGAGCACTGAGGACCCAGCGCCCCGAGCACCGAGCACCCTGAGCACTGAGCACCCAGCACCCTGAGCAATGAGCACCGTGAGTACTGAGCACCCAGCACCTTGAGCACTGAGCACCGAGCACCCCGAGCACTGAGCACCCAGCACCCGGAGTACTGTGCACCCAGCACCCTGAGTACTAAGCACCGAGCACCCTGAGTACTGAGCACCCAGCACCCTGAGCACTGAAAACACAGCACCCTGAGTACTGAGCACCTGGAGCACTGAGCACCCAGCACCCTGAGTACTGAGCACCCTGAGCACTGAGCACCCAGCACCCTGAGTACTGAGCACTGAGCACCCAGCACCCCGAGCACTGAGCACCCAGCACCCTGAGTACTGAGCACCGAGCACCCCGAGCACTGAGCACCCAGCACCCTGAGTACTGAGCTCCGAGCACCCCGAGGACTGAGCACCCAGCGCCCCGAGCACCGAGCACCCTGAGCACTGAGCACCCAGCACCCTGAGCACTGAGCACCCAGCACCCTGAGTACTGAACACCCAGCACCCTGAGCACTGAGCACTGAGCAGCCTGAGCACTGAGTACTGAGCACCGAGCACCCCGAGAACTGAGCACCCAGCACCCGGAGTACTGAGCACCCAGCACCCTGAGTACTGAGAACCCAGCACCCCGAGTACTGAACACCCAGCACCCTGAGTACTGAGCACCCAGCACCCTGAGCACTGAGCAACCAGCACCCCGTGCACTGAGCACCCAGCACCCTGAGTACTGAGCACTCGGCACCCTGAGCACTGAGCACCCAGCACCCTGAGCACTGAGCACCCAGCACCCCGTGCACTGAGCACCCAGCACCCTGAGCACTGAGCACCCAGCACCCTGAGTACTGAGCACTGAGCACCCAGCACCCCGAGCACTGAGCACCCAGCACCCTGAGCACTGAGGACCCAGCACCCTGAGCCCTGAGCACCCAGCACCCTGAGTACTGAGCACTCAGCACCCAGCACCCCGAGCACTGAGCACCCAGCACCCTGAGTACTGAGCCCTGAGCACCCGAGTACTGAGCACCCAGCACCCTGAGTACTGAGCACCCAGCACCCAGCACCCCGAGCACTGAGCACCCAGCACCCTGAGCACTGAGCACCCAGCACCCGAGTACTGAGCACCCAGCACCCTGAGTACTGAGCACCCAGCAACCTGTGTACTGCGAACCCAGCACGCCGAGTACTGAGCACCCAGCACCCTGAGTACTGAGAACCCAGCACCCCGAGTACTGAACACCCAGCACCCTGAGTACTGAGCACCGAGAACCCCGAGCACTGAGCACCCAGCACCCTGAGTACTGAGCTAAGAGCACCCCGAGGCCTGAGCACCCAGCGCCCCGAGCACCGAGCACCCTGAGCACTGAGCACCCAGCACCCTGAGTACTGAGCACCCAGCACCCTGAGCAATGAGCACCCTGAGTACTGAGCACCCAGCACCTTGAGCACTGAGCACCGAGCACCCCGAGCACTGAGCACCCAGCACCCGGAGTATTGAGCACCAAGCACCCTGAGTACTAAGCACCGAGCACCCTGAGTACTGAGCACCCAGCACCCTGAGCACTGATCACACAGCACCCTGAGTACTGAGCACCTCGAGCACTGAGCACCCAGCACCCTGAGTACTGAGCATCGAGCACCCCGAGCACTGAGCACCCAGCACCGCGAGCACTGAGCACCAAGCACCCCAAGCACTGAGCACCCAGCAACCTGAGTACTGAGCACCGAGCACCCCGAGCACTGAGCACCCAGCACCGCGAGCACTGAGCACCCAGCACCCCGAGCACTGAGCACCCAGCACCCTGAGTAGTGAGCACCCAACGTACTGAGCACCGAGCACCCCGAGCACTGAGCATCCAGCAACCTGAGTACTGAGCACCGATCACCCTGAGCACTGAGCACCCAGCACCCTGAGTACTGAGCTCCGAGCACCCCGAGCACTGAGCACCCAGCGCCCCGAGCACTGAGCACCCAGCACCCTGAGCACTGAGCACCTAGCACCCTGAGTACTGAGCACCCAGCACCCTGAGTACTGAATACCCAGCACCCTGAGCACTGAGCACTGAGCACCCTGAGCACTGAGTACTGAGCACTGAGCACCCTGAGCACTGAGCACCCAGCACCCCGTGTACTGAGCACCCAGCACCCCGAGCACTGAGCACCCAGCGCCCCGAGCAGTGAACACCCAGCACCCCGAGCACTGAGCACTGAGCACCCTGAGCACTGAGCACCCAGCACCCCGAGTACTGAGCACCGAGCACCCTGAGTACTGAGCACCAAGCACCCCGAGTACTGAGCACTGAGCACCCTGAGTACTGAGCACCCAGAACCCTGAGCACTGAGCACCCAGCACCCTGAGCACTGAGCACCCAGCACCCTGAGCACTGAGCACCCAGCACCCTGAGAACTAAGCACCCAGCACCCTGAGAACTGAACACCCAGCACCCTGAGCACTGAGCACTGAGCACCCTGAGCACTGAGTACTGAGCACTGAGCACCCTGAGCACTGAGCACCCAGCACCCCGAGTACTGAGCACCCAGCACACCGAGCACTGAGCCCCCAGCGCCCCGAGCACTGACCACCCAGCAACCCGAGCACTGAGCACTGAGCACCCGGAGCACTGAGCACACAGCACCCCGAGTACTGAGCACTGAGCACCCTGAGCACTGAGCACCCAGCACCCCGAGTACTGAGCACTGAGCTCCCTGAGTACTGGGAACCCAGCACCCTGAGCACTGTGTACCCAGCACCCTGAGCACTGAGCACCCAGCACCCTGAGCACTGAGCACCCAGCACCCTGAGCACTGAGCACCCAGCACACTGAGTACTGAGCACTGAGCACCCAGCACCCCGAGCACTGAGCACCCAGCACCCTGAGTACTGAGCACTGAGCACCCATCACCCCGAGCACTGAGCACCCAGCACCCTGAGCACTGAGCACCCAGCACCCGAGTACTGAGCACCAAGTACCCTGAGTACTGAGCACCCAGCACTCTGAGTACTGAGCACCTAGCACCCCGAGCACTGAGCACCCAGCACCCCGAGCACCGAGCACCCTGAGTACTAAGCACCGAGCACCCTGAGTACTGAGCACCCAGCATCCTGAGCACTGAGCACCCAGCACCCCGAGCACTGAGCACCCAGCACCCTGAGTACTGAGCACCGAGCACCCCGAGCACTGAGCACCCAGCACCCTGAGTACTGAGCTCCGAGCACCCCGAGCACTGAGCACCCAGCGCCCTGAGCACCGAGCACCCTGAGCACTGAGCACCCAGCACCCTGAGCAATGAGCACCCTGAGTACTGAGCACCCAGCACCTTGAGCACTGAGCACCGAGCACCCCGAGCACTGAGCACCCAGCACCCGGAGTACTGAGCACCCAGCACCCTGAGTACTAAGCACCGAACACCCTGAGTACTGAGCACCAAGCACCCTGAGCACTGAACACACAGCACCCTGAGTACTGAGCACCTCGAGCACTGAGCACCCAGCACCCTGAGTACTGAGCACCCAGCACCCTGAGCAATGAGCACCCTGAGTACTGAGCACCCAGCACCGCGACCACTGATCACATAGCACCCCGAGCACTGAGCACCCAGCACCCTGAGTACTGAGCACCCAGCACCCTGAGTACTGAGCACCCAGCACCCTGAGCACTGATTACCCCGCACCCTGAGCACTGAGCACCCAGCACCCTGAGCACTGAGCACACAGCACCCTGAGCACTGAGCACCCAGCACCCTGAGTACTGAGCACTGAGCAACCAGCACCCAGAGCACTGAGCACCCAGCACCCTGAGTACTGAGCACCGAGCACCCCGAGCACTGAGCACCCAGCACCCTGAGTACTGAGCTCCGAGCACCCCGAGCACTGAGCACCCAGCGCCCCGAGCACCGAGCACCCTGAGCACTGAGCACCCAGCACCCTGAGCACTGAGCACCCAGCACCCTGAGTACTGAACACCCAGCACCCTGAGCACTGAGCACTGAGCACCCTGAGCACTGAGTACTGAGCACCGAGCACCCCGAGAACTGAGCACCCAGCACCCGAAGTACTGAGCACCCAGCACCCTGAGTACTGAGCACCCAGCACCCCGAGCACTGAGCACCCAGCACCCTGAGCACTGAGCACCCAGCACCCTGAGTACTGAGCACTGAGCACCCAGCACCCCGAGCACTGAGCAGCCAGCACCCTGAGCACTGAGCACCCAGCACCCCGAGCACTGAGCACCCAGCACCCTGAGCACTGAGCACCCAGCACCCCGAGCACTGAGCACCCAGCACCCTGAGTACTCAGCACCGAGCACCCCGAGCACTGAGCACCCAGCACCCTGAGTACTGAGCTCCGAGCACCACGAGCACTGAGGACCCAGCGCCCCGAGCACCGAGCACCCTGAGCACTGAGCACCCAGCACCCTGAGCAATGAGCACCGTGAGTACTGAGCACCCAGCACCTTGAGCACTGAGCACCGAGCACCCCGAGCACTGAGCACCCAGCACCCAGAGTACTGAGCACCCAGCACCCTGAGTACTAAGCACCGAGCATCCTGAGTACTGAGCACCCAGCACCCTGAGCACTGAACACACAGCACACTGAGTACTGAGCACCTCGAGCACTAAGCACCCAGCACCCTGAGTACTGAGCACCCTGAGCACTGAGCACCCAGCACCCTGAGTACTGAGCACTGAGCACCCAGCACCCCGAGCACTGAGCACCCAGCACCCTGAGTACTGAGCACCGAGCACCCCGAGCACTGAGCACCCAGCACCCTGAGTACTGAGCTCCGAGCACCCCGAGGACTGAGCACCCAGCGCCCCGAGCACCGAGCACCCTGAGCACTGAGCACCCAGCACCCTGAGCACTGAGCACCCAGCACCCTGAGTACTGAACACCCAGCACCCTGAGCACTGAGCACTGAGCAGCCTGAGCACTGAGTACTGAGCACCGAGCACCCCGAGAACTGAGCACCCAGCACCCGGAGTACTGAGCACCCAGCACCCTGAGTACTGAGAACCCAGCACCCCGAGTACTGAACACCCAGCACCCTGAGTACTGAGCACCCAGCACCTTGAGCACTGAGCAACCAGCACCCCGTGCACTGAGCACCCTGCACCCTGAGTACTGAGCACTCGGCACCCTGAGCACTGAGCACCCAGCACCCTGAGCACTGAGCACCCAGCACCCCGTGCACTGAGCACCCAGCACCCTGAGCACTGAGCACCCAGCACCCTGAGTACTGAGCACTGAGCACCCAGCACCCCGAGCACTGAGCACCCAGGACCCTGAGCACTGAGGACCCAACACCCTGAGCCCTGAGCACCCAGCACCCTGAGTACTGAGCACTCAGCACCCAGCACCCCGAGCACTGAGCAACCAGCACCCTGAGCACTGAGCACCCAGCACCCGAGTACTGAGCACCCAGCACCCTGAGTACTGAGCACCCAGCAACCTGTGTACTGCGAACCCAGCACCCCGAGTACTGAGCACCCAGCACCCTGAGTACTGAGAACCCAGCACCCCAAGTACTGAACACCCAGCACCCTGAGTACTGAGCACCGAGAACCCCGAGCACTGAGCACCCAGCACCCTGAGTACTGAGCTCCGAGCACCCCGAGGACTGAGCACCCAGCGCCCCGAGCACCGAGCACCCTGAGCACTGAGCACCCAGCACCCTGAGTACTGAGCACCCAGCACCCTGAGCAATGAGCACCCTGAGTACTGAGCACCCAGCACCTTGAGCACTGAGCACCGAGCACCCCGAGCACTGAGCACCCAGCAGCCGGAGTATTGAGCACCAAGCACCCTGAGTACTAAGCACCGAGCACCCTGAGTACTGAGCACCCAGCACCCTGAGCACTGAACACACAGCACCCTGAGTACTGAGCACCTCGAGCACTGAGCACCCAGCACCCTGAGTACTGAGCACCGAGCACCCCGAGCACTGAGCACCCAGCACCGCGAGCACTGAGCACCCAGCACCCCGAGCACTGAGCACCCAGCAACCTGAGTACTGAGCACCGAGCACCCCGAGCACTGAGCACCCAGCACCGCGAGCACTGAGCACCCAGCACCCCGAGCACTGAGCACCCAGCACCCTGAGTAGTGAGCACCCAACGTACTGAGCACCGAGCACCCCGAGCACTGAGCACCCAGCACCCTGAGTACTGAGCACCGATCACCCCGAGCACTGAGCACCCAGCACCCTGAGTACTGAGCTCCGAGCACCCCGAGCACTGAGCACCCAGCGCCCCGAGCACTGAGCACCCAGCACCCTAAGCACTGAGCACCTAGCACCCTGAGTACTGAGCACCCAGCACCCTGAGTACTGAACACCCAGCACCCTGAGCACTGAGCACTGAGCACCCTGAGCACTGAGTACTGAGCACTGAGCACCCTGAGCACTGAGCACCCAGCACCCCGTGTACTGAGCACCCAGCACCCCGAGCACTGAGCACCCAGCGCCCCGAGCAGTGAACACCCAGCACCCCGAGCACTGAGCACCCTGAGCACTGAGCACCCAGCACCCCGAGTACTGAGCACTGAGCACCCTGAGTACTGAGCACCAAGCACAGCGAGTACTGAGCAATGAGCACCCTGAGTACTGAGCACCCAGCACCCTGAGCACTGAGCACCCAGCACCCTGAGCACTGAGCACCCAGCACCCTGAGCACTGAGCACCCAGCACCCTGAGTAGTGAGCACACAACGTACTGAGCACCGAGCACCCCGAGCACTGAGCACCCAGCACCCTGAGTACTGAGCTCCGAGCACCCCGAGCACCCAGCGCCCCGAGCACCGAGCCCCCTGAGCACTGAGCACCCAGCACCCTGAGTACTGAGCACCCAGCACCCTGAGCAATGAGCACCCTGAGTACTGAGCACCCAGCACCTTGAGCACTGAGCACCGAGCACCCCGAGAACTGAGCACCCAGCACCCGGAGTACTGAGCACCCAGCGTACTGAGCACCGAGCACCCAGCACCCTGAGTACTGAGCACCCAGCTCCCTGAGCACTGAGCACCCAGCATACTGAGCACCGA
This sequence comes from Microtus oregoni, assembly GCF_018167655.1. Lineage (NCBI taxonomy): Eukaryota > Metazoa > Chordata > Mammalia > Rodentia > Cricetidae > Microtus > Microtus oregoni. Next base: position 19,997 of record NW_024543595.1, read on the forward strand.
GCACCCAGCACCCTGAGTACTGAGCACCCAGCACCCTGAGCACTGAGCACCCAGCACCCTGAGTACTGAGCACTGAGAACCCAGCACCCCGAGCACTGAGCACCCAGCACCCTGAGTACTGAGCACCCAGCACCCTGAGCACTGAGCACCCAGCGTACTGAGCACCGAGCACCCAGCACCCTGAGTACTGAGCACCCAGCACCCTGAGCACTGAGCACCCAGCGCCCAGAGTACTGAGCACTGAGCACCCCGAGTACTGAGCACCGGCACCCCGAGCACTAAGCACCCAGCACCCCGAGCACCGAGCACCTAGCACCCTGAGCACTGAACACCCAGCACCCTGAGCACTGAGCACCCAGCACCCTGAGTACTGAGCACTGAGCACCCAGCACCCCGAGCACTGAGCACCCAGCACCCTGAGCACTGAGCACCCAGCACCCGAGTACTGAGCACCCAGCACCCTGAGCACTGAGCACCCAGCACCCTGAGCACTGAGCACCCAGCACCCCGAGCACTGAGCACCCAGCACCCTGAGTACTGAGCTCCGAGCACCCCGAGCACTGAGCACCCAGCGCCCCGAGCACCGAGCACCCTGAGCACTGAGCACCCAGCACCCTGAGCAATGAGCACCCTGAGTACTGAGCACCCAGCACCTTGAGCACTGAGCACCGAGCACCCCGAGCACTGAGCACCCAGCACCCCGAGTACTGAGCACCCAGCACCCTGAGCACTGAACACACAGCACCCTGAGTACTGAGCACCTCGAGCACTGAGCACCCAGCACCCCGAGTACTGAGCACCCAGCACCCTGAGCACTGAACACACAGCACCCTGAGTACTGAGCACCTCGAGCACTGAGCACCCAGCACCCTGAGTACTGAGCACTGAGCACCCCGAGCACTGAGCACCCAGCACCGCGACCACTGAGCACATAGCACACCGAGCACTGAGCACACAGCACCCTGAGTACTGAGCACTGAGCACCCAGCACCCCGAGCACTGATTACCCAGCACCCTGAGCACTGAGCACCCAGCACCCTGAGCACTGATTACCCAGCACCCTGAGCACTGAGCACCCAGCACCCTGAGCACTGAGCACACAGCACCCTGAGCACTGAGCACCCAGCACCCTGAGTACTGAGCACTGAGCACCCAGCACCCCGAGCACTGAGCACCCAGCACCCTGAGTACTGAGCACCGAGCACCCCGAGCACTGAGCACCCAGCACCCTGAGTACTGAGCTCCGAGCACCCCGAGCACTGAGCACCCAGCGCCCCGAGCACCGAGCACCCTGAGCACTGAGCACCCAGCACCCTGAGCACTGAGCACCCAGCACCCTGAGTACTGAACACCCAGCACCCTGAGCACTGAGCACTGAGCACCCTGAGCACTGAGTACTGAGCACCGAGCACCCCGAGAACTGAGCACCCAGCACCCGGAGTACTGAGCACCCAGCACCCGAGTACTGAGCACCCAGCACCCTGAGTACTGAGCACCCAGCACACTGAGTACTGAGCACCCAGCACCCCGAGTACTGAGCACCCAGCACCCTGAGCACTGAGCACCCAGCACCCTGAGCACTGAGCACCCAGCACCCCGAGCACTGAGCACCCAGCACCCTGAGTACTGAGCTCCGAGCACCCCGAGCACTGAGCACCCAGCGCCCCGAGCACCGAGCACCCTGAGCACTGAGCACCCAGCACCCTGAGCAATGAGCACCCTGAGTACTGAGCACCCAGCACCTTGAGCACTGAGCACCGAGCACCCCGAGCACTGAGCACCCAGAACCCCGAGTACTGAGCACCCAGCACCCTGAGCACTGAACACACAGCACCCTGAGTACTGAGCACCTCGAGCACTGAGCACCCAGCACCCCGAGTACTGAGCACCCAGCACCCTGAGCACTGAACATACAGCACCCTGAGTACTGAGCACCTCGAGCACTGAGCACCCAGCACCCTGAGTACTGAGCACTGAGCACCCCGAGCACTGAGCACCCAGCACCGCGACCACTGAGCACATAGCACCCCGAGCACTGAGCACACAGCACCCTGAGTACTGAGCACCCAGCACCCTGAGTACTGAGCACCCAGCACCCTGAGTACTGAGCACCGAGCACCCCGAGCACTGAGCACCCAGCACCGCGAGCACTGAGCACCCAGCACCCCGAGCACTGAGCACCCAGCACCCTGAGTAGTGAGCACCCAACGTACTGAGCACCGAGCACCCCGAGCACTGAGCACCGATCACCCTGAGTACTGAGCACCGATCACCCCGAGCACTGAGCACCCAGCACCCTGAGTACTGAGCTCCGAGCACCCCGAGCACTGAGCACCCAGCGCCCTGAGCCCTGAGCACCCAGCACCCTGAGCACTGAGCACCTAGCACCCTGAGTACTGAGCACCCAGCACCCTGAGTACTGAACACCCAGCACCCTGAGCACTGAGCACTGAGCACCCTGAGCACTGAGTACTGAGCACTGAGCACCCTGAGCACTGAGCACCCAGCACCCCGAGTACTGAGCACCCAGCACCCCGAGCAGTGAGCACCCAGCGCCCCGAGCACTGAACACCCAGCACCCCGAGCACTGAGCACTGAGCACCCTGAGCACTGAGCACCCAGCACCCTGAGCACTGAGCACCCAGCACCCCGAGCACTGAGCACTGAGCACCCTGAGCACTGAGCACCCAGCACCCTGAGCACTGAGCACCCAGCACCCTGAGCACTGAGCACCCAGCACCCTGAGTAGTGAGCACACAACGTACTGAGCACCGAGCACCCCGAGCACTGAGCACCCAGCACCCTGGGTACTGAGCACCGAGCACCCCGAGCACTGAGAACCCAGCACCCTGAGTACTGAGCTCCGAGCACCCCGAGCACCCAGCGCCCCGAGCACCGATCACCCTGAGCACTGAGCACCCAGCACCCTGAGTACTGAGCACCCAGCACCCTGAGCAATGAGCACCCTGAGTACTGAGCACGCAGCACCTTGAGCACTGAGCAACGAGCACCCTGAGAACTGAGCACCCAGCACCCGGAGTACTGAGCACCCAGCGTACTGAGCACCGAGCACCCAGCACCCTGAGTACTGAGCACCCAGCACCCTGAGCACTGAGCACCCAGCATACTGAGCACCGAGCACCCAGCACCCTGAGTACTGAGCACCCAGCACCCTGAGCACTGAGCACCCAGCACCCTGAGTACTGAGCACTGAGCACCCAGCGCCCAGAGTACTGAGCACTGAGCACACCGAGTACTGAGCACCGGCACCCCGAGCACTAAGCACCCAGCACCCCGAGCACCGAGCACCTAGCACCCTGAGCACTGAGCACCCAGCACCCTGAGCACTGAGCACCCAGCACCCTGAGTACTGAGCACTGAGCACCCAGCACCCCGAGCACTGAGCACCCAGCACCCTGAGTACTGAGCACTGAGCACCCAGCACCCCGAGCACTGAGCACCCATCACACTGAGCACTGAGCACCCAGCACCCGAGTACTGAGCACCCAGCACCCTGAGTACTGAGCACCCAGCACCCTGAGTACTGAGCACCCAGCACCCCGAGTACTGAGCACCCAGCACCCTGAGAACTGAGCACCCAGCACCCTGAGCACTGAGCACCCAGCACCCTGAGCACTGAGCACCAAGCACCCGAGTACTGAGCACCCAGCACCCTGAGTACTGAGCACCCAGCACACTGAGTACTGAGCACCCAGCAACCCGAGTACTGAGCACCCAGCACCCTGAGCACTGAGCACCCAGCACCCTGAGCACTGAGCACCCAGCACCCCGAGCACTGAGCACCCAGCACCCTGAGTACTGAGCTCCGAGCACCCCGAGCACTGAGCACCCAGCGCCCCGAGCACCGAGCACCCTGAGCACTGAGCACCCAGCACCCTGAGCAATGAGCACCCTGAGTACTGAGCACCCAGCACCTTGAGCACTGAGCACCGAGCACCCCGAGCACTGAGCACCCAGCACCCAGAGTACTGAGCACCCAGCACCCTGAGTACTAAGCACCGAGCACCCTGAGTACTAAGCACCCAGCACCCTGAGCACTGAATAAACAGCACCCTGAGTACTGAGCACCTCGAGCACTGAGCACCCAGCACCCTGAGTACTGAGCACTGAGCACCCCGAGCACTGAGCACGCAGCACCGCGACCACTGAGCACATAGCAACCCGAGCACTGAGCACACAGCACCCTGAGTACTGAGCACCCAGCACCCTGAGTACTGAGCACACAGCACCCTGAGCACTGATTACCCAGCACCCTGAGCACTGAGCACCCAGCACCCTGAGCACTGAGCACACAGCACCCTGAGCACTGAGCACCCAGCACCCTGAGTACTGAGCACTGAGCACCCAGCACCCCGAGCACAGAGCACCCAGCACCCTGAGTTCTGAGCACCGAGCACCCAGAGCACTGAGCACCCAGCACCCTGAGTACTGAGCTCCGAGCACCCCGAGCACTGAGCACCCAGCGCCCCGAGCACCGAGCACCCTGAGCACTGAGCACCCAGCACCCTGAGTACTGAGCACCCAGCACCCTGAGTACTGAACACCCAGCACCCTGAGCACTGAGCACTGAGCACCCTGAGCACTGAGTACTGAGCACCGAGCACCCCGAGAACTGAGCACCCAGCACCCGGAGTACTGAGCACCCAGCACCCTGAGTACTGAGAACCCAGCACCCCGAGTACTGAACACCCAGCACCCTGAGTACTGAGCACCCAGCACCCTGAGCACTGAGCACCCAGCACCCCGTGCACTGAGCACCCAGCACCCTGAGTACTGAGCACTCGCCACCCTGAGCACTGAGCACCCAGCACCCTGAGCAATGAGCACCCTGAGTACTGAGCACGCAGCACCTTGAGCACTGAGCACCGAGCACCCCGAGAACTGAGCACCCAGCACCCGGAGTACTGAGCACCCAGCGTACTGAGCACCGAGCACCCAGCACCCTGAGTACTGAGCACCCAGCACCCTGAGCACTGAGCACCCAGCATACTGAGCACCGAGCACCCAGCACCCTGAGTACTGAGCACCCAGCACCCTGAGCACTGAGCACCCAGCACCCTGAGTACTGAGCACTGAGCACCCAGCGCCCAGAGTACTGAGCACTGAGCACACCGAGTACTGAGCACCGGCACCCCGAGCACTAAGCACCCAGCACCCCGAGCACCGAGCACCTAGCACCCTGAGCACTGAGCACCCAGCACCCTGAGCACTGAGCACCCAGCACCCTGAGTACTGAGCACTGAGCACCCAGCACCCCGAGCACTGAGCACCCAGCACCCTGAGTACTGAGCACTGAGCACCCAGCACCCCGAGCACTGAGCACCCATCACACTGAGCACTGAGCACCCAGCACCCGAGTACTGAGCACCCAGCACCCTGAGTACTGAGCACCCAGCACCCTGAGTACTGAGCACCCAGCACCCCGAGTACTGAGCACCCAGCACCCTGAGAACTGAGCACCCAGCACCCTGAGCACTGAGCACCCAGCACCCTGAGCACTGAGCACCAAGCACCCGAGTACTGAGCACCCAGCACCCTGAGTACTGAGCACCCAGCACACTGAGTACTGAGCACCCAGCAACCCGAGTACTGAGCACCCAGCACCCTGAGCACTGAGCACCCAGCACCCTGAGCACTGAGCACCCAGCACCCCGAGCACTGAGCACCCAGCACCCTGAGTACTGAGCTCTGAGCACCCCGAGCACTGAGCACCCAGTGCCCCGAGCACCGAGCACCCTGAGCACTGAGCACCCAGCACCCTGAGCAATGAGCACCCTGAGTACTGAGCACCCAGCACCTTGAGCACTGAGCACCGAGCACCCTGTGCACTGAGCACCCAGCACCCAGATTACTGAGCACCCAGCACCCTGAGTACTAAGCACCGAGCACCCTGAGTACTAAGCACCCAGCACCCTGAGCACTGAACAAACAGCACCCTGAGTACTGAGCACCTCGAGCACTGAGCACCCAGCACCCTGAGTACTGAGCACTGAGCACCCCGAGCACTGAGCACGCAGCACCGCGACCACTGAGCACATAGCAACCCGAGCACTGAGCACACAGCACCCTGAGTACTGAGCACCCAGCACCCTGAGTACTGAGCACACAGCACCCTGAGCACTGATTACCCAGCACCCTGAGCACTGAGCACCCAGGACCCTGAGCACTGAGCACACAGCACCCTGAGCACTGAGCACCCAGCACCCTGAGTACTGAGCACTGAGCACCCAGCACCCCGAGCACAGAGCACCCAGCACCCTGAGTACTGAGCACCGAGCACCCCGAGCACTGAGCACCCAGCACCCTGAGTACTGAGCTCCGAGCACCCCGAGCACTGAGCACCCAGCGCCCCGAGCACCGAGCACCCTGAGCACTGAGCACCCAGCACCCTGAGCACTGAGCACCCAGCACCCTCAGCACTGAGCACCCAGCACACCGAGCACTGAGCACCCAGCACCCTGAGCACTGAGCACCCAGCACCCCGAGTACTGAGCACCGAGCACCCCGAGCTCTGAGCACCCAGCACCATGAGTACTGAGCACCCAGTACCCTGAGTACTGAGCACCCCGAGTACTGAGCACCCAGCACCCCGAGCACTGAGCACCCAGCACCCTGAGTACTGAGAACAGATCACCCCGAGCACGGAGCACCCAGGACCCCGAGCACTGAGTACTGAGCACCCAGCACCCTGAGTACTGAGCACCGAGCTCCCCGAGCACTGAGCACCCAGCACCCTGAGCACTGAGCACCCAGCACCCTGAGCACTGAACACCCAGCACCCTGAGTACTGAGCACCCAGCACGCTGAGTACTGAGCACTCAGCACCCTGAGCACTGAGCACCCAGCACCCTGAGTACTGAGCACTGAGCACCCAGCACCCCGAGCACTGAGCACCCAGCACCCTGTGTACTGAGCACTGAGCACCCTGATTACTAAGCACCCAGCACCCTGAGTACTGAGCACCCAGGACCCTGAGCACTGAGCACCGAGCACCCCGAGCACTGAGCACTCAGCACCCTGAGCACTCAGCACCCATCACCCCGATCACTGAGCACCCAGCACCCTGAGCACTGAGCACCCAGCACCCTGAGCACTGAGCACCCAGCACCCAGAGCACTGAGCACCCAGAACCCTGAGCACTGAGCACCCAGCACCCTGAGTACTGAGCACCCAGCACCCTGAGTACTGAGCACCCAGCACCCTGAGTACTGAGCACCGAGCACCCTGAGTACTGAGCACCGAGCACCCTGAGTACTGAGCACCCAGCACCCCGAGCACTGAGCACCCAGCACCCTGAGCACTGAGCACCCAGCACCCTGAGTACTGAGCACCCAGAACCCTGAGTACTGAGCAACCAGCACCCTGAGCACTGAGCACTGAGCACCCAGCACCCTGAGCACTGAGCACCCTGAGCACTGAGCACCCTCAGCACTGAGCACTGAGCACCCAGCACCCTGAGTACTGAGCACCCAACACTCTGAGCACTGAGCACCCAGCACGCTGAGTACTGAGCACTGAGCACACAGCACCCTGCGTACTGAGCACCCAGCACCCCGAGCACTGAGCACCCAGCGCCCCGAGCACTGAGCACCCAGCACCCTGAGCACTGAGCACTGAGCACACTGAGCACTGAGCACCCAGCACCCCGAGTACTGAGCACTGAGCACCCTGAGTACTGAGCACCCAACACCCAGAGTACTGATCACCCAGCACCCTGAGAACTGAGCACCCAGCACCCTGAGTACTGAGCACCCAGCACCCTGAGTACTGATCACCCAGCACCCTGAGCACTGAGCACTGTGCACCCAGCACCTTGAGTACTGAGCACTGACCACCCAGCACCCCGAGCACTGAGCACCCAGCACCCCGAGCACTGAGCACCCAGCGCCCTGAGCACTGAGCACCCAGCACACTGAGCACTGAGCACCCAGCCCCCTGAGTACTGAGCACCCAGCACCATGAGTACTGAGCACCCAGCACCCTGAGCACTGAGCACCCTGAGGACTGAGCACCCAGCACCCCGAGCACTGAGTACCCAGCACCCTGAGTACTGAGCACCCAGCACCCTGAGCACTGAGCACCCAGCACCCTGAGTACTGAGCACCCTGAGTACTGAGCACCGATCACCCTGAGCACTGAGCACCCAGCACGATGAGTACTGAGCACCCAGCACCCTGAGCACTGAGCACCCAGCACCCTGAGCACTGAGCACCCAGCACCCTGAGTACTGAGCACCCAGCACCCTGAGTACTGAGTACCCAGCACCCTGAGCACTGAGGACCCAGCACCCTGAGTACTGAGCACCGAGCACCCTGAGTACTGAGCACCCAGCACCCTGAGTACTGAGCACACAGCACCCTGAGCACTGAGCACCCAGCACCCTGAGTACTGAGCACCCAGCACCCTGAGTACTGAGCACCCAGCACCCAGAGCACTGAGCACACAGCACCCCGAGCACGGAGCACCCAGGACCCCGAGCACTGAGTACTGAGCACCCAGCACCCTGAGTACTGAGCACCGAGCTAACTGAGCACTGAGCACCCTGAGTACTGAGCACCCAGCACCCCGATCACTGAGCACCCAGCACCCTGAGCACTGAGCACCCAGCACCCTGAGCACTGAGCACCCAGCACCCTGAGTACTGAGCACCCAGCACAATGAGTACTGAGCACACAGCACCCTGAGCACTGAGCACCCAGCACCCTGAGTACTGAGCACTGAGCACCCAGCACCCCGAGCACTGAGCACCCAGCACCCTGTGTACTGAGCACTGAGCACCCTGAGTACTAAGCACCCAGCACCCTGAGTACTGAGCACCCAGCACCCTGAGCACTGAGCACCGAGCACCCCGAGCACTGAGCACCCAGCACCCTGAGCACTCAGCACCCAGCACCCCGAGCACTGAGCACCCAGCACCCTGAGCACTGAGCACCCAGCACCATGAGCACGGAGAACCCCGAGTACTGAGCACCCAGCACCCTGAGCACTGAGCACCCAGCACCTTGAGTACTGAGCACCGAGCACCTCGAGCACTAAGCACCCAGCACCCTGAGTACTTAGCACCCCGCACCCTGAGCACTGAGCACCCAGAACCCTGAGCACTGAGCACCCAGCACCCTGAGCACGGAGCACCCAGCACCCTGAGTACTGAGCACCCAACACCCAGACTACTGAGCTCCCAGCACCCTGAGCACTGAGCACCCAGCACCCTGAGTACTGAGCACCCAGCACCCTGAGTACTGAACACCCAGCACCCTGAGCACTGAGCACTGAGCACCCTGAGCACTGAGTACTGAGCACTGAGCACCCTGAGCACTGAGCACCCAGCACCCCGAGTACTGAGCACCCAGCACCCCGAGCACTGAGCACCCAGCGCCCCGAGCACTGAGCCACCAGCACCCCGAGCACTGAGCACTGAGCACCCTGAGCACTGAGCACCCAGCACCCCGAGTACTGAGCACTGAGCACCCTGAGTACTGAGCACCAAGCACCCCGAGTACTGAGCACAGAGCACCCTGAGTACTGAGCACCCAGCACCCTGAGCACTGAGCACCCAGCACCCTGAGTACTGAGCACTGAAAACCCTGAGTACTGAGCACCGAGCACCCTGAGTACTGAGCACCCAGCACCCTGATCACTGAGCACGGAGCACCCCGAGGACTGAGCACCCAGCACCCTGAGCACTGAGCACCCAGCACCTTGAGTACTGAGCACCGAGCACAACGAGCACTGAGCACCCAGCACCCTGAGTACTGAGCACCCAGCACCCTGAGCACTGAGCACCCAGCTCCCTGAGCACTGAGCACGCAGCACCCCAAGCACTGAGCACCCAGCACCCTGAGTACTGAGCACAGAGCACCCAGAGCACTGAGCACCCAGCACCCTGAGTACTGAGCACCCAGCACCCTGAGTACTGAGCAACCAGCACCCTGAGCACTGAGCACTGAGCACCCAGCACCCTGAGCACTGAGCACTGAGCACCCAGCACCACAGCCCTGAGCACCCAACACCCCGAGCACTGAGCACCCAGCACCCTGAGCACTGAGCACTGAGCACCCTGAGCACTGAGTACTGAGCACTGAGCACCCTGAGCACTGAGCACCCAGCACCCCGAGTACTGAGCACCCAGCACCCCGAGCACTGAGCACCCAGCGCCCCGAGCACTGAGCACCCAGCACCCCGAGCACTGAGCACTGAGCACCCTGAGCACTGAGCACCCAGCACCCCGAGTACTGAGCACTGAGCACCCTGAGTACTGAGCACCAAGCACCCCGAGTACTGAGCACTGAGCACCCTGAGTACTGAGCACCCAGCACCCTGAGAACTGAGCACACAGCACCCTGAGTACTGAGCACTGAAAACCCTGAGTACTGAGCACCGAGCACCCTGAGTACTGAGCACCCAGCACCCTGATCACTGAGCACGGAGCACCCCGAGGACTGAGCACCCAGCACCCTGAGCACTGAGCACCCAGCACCTTGAGTACTGAGCACCGAGCACAACGAGCACTGAGCACCCAGCACCCTGAGCACTGAGCACCCAGCTCCCTGAGCACTGAGCACGCAGCACCCCAAGCACTGAGCACCCAGCACCCTGAGTACTGAGCACAGAGCACCCTGAGCACTGAGCACCCAGCACCCTGAGTACTGAGCACCCAGCACCCTGAGTACTGAGCAACCAGCACCCTGAGCACTGAGCACTGAGCACCCAGCACCCTGAGCACTGAGCACTGAGCACCCAGCACCACAGCCCTGAGCACCCAACACCCCGAGCACTGAGCACCCAGCACCCTGAGCACTGAGCACCCAGCACCCTGAGTACTGAGCAACCAGCAACCTGAGTACTGAGCACCCAGCACCCTGAGTACTGAGCACTCAGCACCCTGAGTACTGAGCACTGAGCACACCGAGCAATGAGCACCCAGCACCCTGAGCAATGAGCACCCGGAGGACTGAGCAAACAGCACCCTGAGCACTGAGCACCGATCACTCTGAGCAGTGAGCACCCAGCACCCCGAGCACTGAGCACCCAGCACCCTGAGTACTGAGCACCCAGCACCCCGAGTACTGAGCACCCAGCACCCTGAGTACTGAGCACCCAGCACCCCGAGCACTGAGCACACAGCACCCTGAGTACTGAGCACCCTGAGTACTGAGCACTGAGCACAGAGCATCCTGAGTACTGAGCACCCTGAGGACTGAGCACCCAGCACCCAGAGCACTGAGAACCCAGCACCCTGAGTACTGAGCACTGATCACCCTGAGCACCCAGCACCCCGAGCACTGAGCACCCAGCACCCTGAGTACTGAGCACCCAGCACCCTGAGCACTGAGCACCGAGCACCCTGAGTACTGAACACCCAGCACCCTGAGCACTCAGCACTGAGCACCCAGCACCCTGAGCACTGAGCACCCAGCGCCCCGAGCACTGAGCACCCAGCACCCTGAGCACCCAGCACCCTGAGCACTGAGCACCCTGAGCACTGAACACCCTGAGCACTGAGCACTGAGCACCCAGCACCCTGAGTACTGAGCACCCAACACTCTCAGCACTGAGCACCCAGCACGCTGAGTACTGAGCACTGAGCACACAGCCCCCTGAGTACTGAGCACCCAGCACCCCGAGCACTGAGCACCCAGCGCCCCGAGCACTGAGCACCCAGCACCCCGAGCACTGAGCACTGAGCACACTGAGCACTGAGCACCCAGCACCCCGAGTACTGAGCACTGAGCGCCCTGAGTACTGAGCACCCAGCACCCCGAGTACTGAGCACTGAGCACCCTGAGTACTGAGCACCCAGCACCCTGAGCACTGAGAACCCTGAGTACTGAGCACCGAGCTCCCTGAGTACTGAGCACCCAGCCCGCTGAGCACTGAGCAGGGAGCACCCCGAGGACTGAGCACCCCGCACCCTGAGCACTGAGCACCCAGCACCTTGAGTACTGAGCACCGAGCACCCCGAGCACTGAGCACCCAGCACCCTGACTACTGAGCACCCAACACCCAGAGTACTGAGCACCCAGCACCCTGATCACTGAGCACCCAGCACCCTGAGTACTGAGCACCCAGCACCCTGAGTACTGAGCACCCAGCACCCTGAGCACTGAGCACTGAGCACCCAGCACCCTGAGCACTGAGCACTGACCACCCAGCACCCCGAGCACTGAGCACCCAGCACCCCGAGCACTGAGCACCCAGCGCCCTGAGCACTGAGCACCCAGCACCCTGAGCACTGAGCACCCAGCCCCCTGAGTACTGGGCACCCAGCACCATGAGTACTGAGCACCCAGCACCCTGAGTACTGAGCACCGAGCACCCCGAGCACTGAGCACCCAGCACCCTGAGCACTGAGCACCCTGAGGACTGAGCACCCAGCACCCTGAGCACCGAGCACCCCGAGCACTGAGCACCCAGCACCCTGAGCACTGAGCACCCTGAGCACTGAGCACCCAGCACCCCGAGCACTGAGCACCCAGCACCCTGAGCACTGAGCACACAGCACCCCGAGTACTGAGCACCCAGCACCCCGAGTACTGAGCACCGAGCACCCCGAGCACTGAGCACCCAGCACCCTGAGTACTGAGCACCCAGTACCCTGAGTACTGAGCACCCCGAGTACTGAGCACCCAGCACCCCGAGCACTGAGCACCCAGCACCTTGAGTACTGAGAACAGATCACCCTGAGTACTGAGCACAAAGCACCCTGAGTACTGAGCCCCCAGCACCCTGAGTACTGAGCACCCAGCAACCCGAGCACTGAGCACCCAGCACCCCGAGAATGAGCACCCAGCACCCTGAGTACAGAGAACCGAGCACCCTGAGTACTGAGCACCCAGCACCCTGAGTACTGAGCCCCCAGCACCCTGAGCACTGAGCACCCAGCACAGCGAGCACTGAGCACCCAGCACCCCGAGAATGAGCACCCAGCACCCTGAGTACTTAGCACCCAGCACCCTGAGCACTGAGCACCCAGAACCCTGAGCACTGAGCACTGAAAACCCTGAGCACTGAGCACTGAGCACCCTGAGCACTGAGTACTGAGCACTGAGCACCCTAGCACTGAGCACCCAGCACCCCGAGTACTGAGCACCCAGCACCCCGAGCACTGAGCACCCAGCGCCCCGAGCACTGAGCACCCAGCACCCCGAGCACTGAGCACTGAGCACCCTGAGCACTGCGCACCCAGCACCCCGAGTACTGAGCACTGAGCACCCTGAGTACTGAGCACCAAGCACCCCGAGTACTGAGCACTGAGCACCCTGAGTACTGAGCACCCAGCACCCTGAGCACTGAGCACACAGCACCCTGAGTACTGAGCACTGAAAACCCTGAGTACTGAGCACCGAGCACCCTGAGTACTGAGCACCCAGCACCCTGATCACTGAGCACGGAGCACACCGAGGACTGAGCACCCAGCACCCTGAGCACTGAGCACCCAGCACCTTGAGTACTGAGCACCGAGCACAACGAGCACTGAGCACCCAGCACCCTGAGTACTGAGCACCCAGCACCCTGAGCACTGAGCACCCAGCTCCCTGAGCACTGAGCACGCAGCACCCCAAGCACTGAGCACCCAGCACCCTGAGTACTGAGCACAGAGCACCCTGAGCACTGAGCACCCAGCACCCTGAGTACTGAGCACCCAGCAACCTGAGTACTGAGCAACCAGCACCCTGAGCACTGAGCACTGAGCACCCAGCACCCTGAGCACTGAGCACTGAGCACCCAGCACCACAGCCCTGAGCACCCAACACCCCGAGCACTGAGCACCCAGCACCCTGAGCACTGAGCACCCAGCACACTGAGTACTGAGCAACCAGCAACCTGAGTACTGAGCACCCAGCACCCTGAGTACTGAGCACTCAGCACCCTGAGTACTGAGCACTGAGAACACCGAGCAATGAGCACCCAGCACCCTGAGCACTGAGCACCCCGAGTACTGAGCACCCAGCACCCCGAGCACTGAGCACCCAGCGCCCCGAGCACTGAGCACCCAGCACCCCGAGCACTGAGCACTGAGCACCCTGAGCACTGAGCACCGAGCACCTCGAGCACTAAGCACCCAGCACCCTGAGTACTTAGCACCCAGCACCCTGAGCACTGAGCACCCAGAACCCTGAGCACTGAGCACCCAGCACCCTGAGCACGGAGCACCCAGCACCCTGAGTACTGAGCACCCAACACCCAGACTACTGAGCTCCCAGCACCCTGAGCACTGAGCACCCAGCACCCTGAGTACTGAGCACCCAGAACCCTGAGTACTGAGTACAAAGCACCCTGAGCACTGAGCACCCAGCACCCTGAGTACTGAGCACGGAGCACCCTGAGTACTGAGCACCCAGCACCCTGAGTACTGAGCACCCAGCACCCTGAGCACTGAGCACCCAGCACCCTGAGTACTGAGCACCCAGCACCCTGAGTACTGAGCACTGATCACCCTGAGCACTGAGCACCCAGCACCCCGAGCACTGAGCACCCAGCACCCTGAGTACTGAGCACCCAGCACCCTGAGCACTGAGCACTGAGCACCCAGCACCCCGAGCACTGATCACCCAGCACCCTGAGCACCCAGCACCCTGAGCACTGAGCACCCTGAGCACTGAGCACCCTGAGCACTGAGCACTGAGCACCCAGCACCCTGAGTACTGAGCACCCAACACTCTGAGCACTGAGCACCCAGCACGCTGAGTACTGAGCACTGAGCACACAGCACCCTGAGCACTGAGCACCCAGCACCCTGAGAACTGAGCACTGAGCACCCAGCACCCCGAGCACTGAGCACCCAGCACCCTGAGCACCCAGCACCCTGAGCACTGAGCACCCTGAGTACTGAGCACCCAGCACCCTGAGCACTGAGCACACAGCACCCTGAGTACTGAGCACCCTGAGTACTGAGCACCGATCACCCTGAGCACTGAGCACCCAGCACCCTGAGTACTGAGCACACAGCACCCTGAGCACTGAGCACCCAGCACCCTGAGCACTGAGCACCCAGCACCCTGAGTACTGAGCACCCAGAACCCTGAGTACTGAGTACAAAGCACCCTGAGCACTGAGCACCCAGCACCCTGAGTACTGAGCACCGAGCACCCTGAGTACTGAGCACCCAGCACCCTGAGTACTGAGCACCCAGCACCCTGAGCACTGAGCACCCAGCACCCTGAGTACTGAGCACCCAGCACCCTGAGTACTGAGCACCCAGCACCCTGAGTACGGAGCACCCAGCACCCTGAGTACTGAGCACCCAGCACCCTGAGTACTGAGCACCGAGCACCCCGAGCACTGAGCAACCAGCACCCTGAGTACTGAGCATTGAGCACCCTGAGTACTAAGCATCGAACACCCTGAGTACTGAGCACCCAGCACCCTGAGGACTGAGCACCCAGAACCCTGAGCACTGAGCACCCAGCACCCTGAGTAATGAGCACCCAGCACCCTGAGTACTGAGCACCCAGCACCCTGAGCACTGAGCACCCAGCACCCCGAGCACTGAGCACCCAGCACCCCGAGCACTGAGCACCCAGCACCCTGAGCACTGAGCACCCAGCACCTTGAGCACTGAGCACCCAGCACCCTGAGTACTGAGTACTCAGCACCCTGAGCACTGAGCACCCAGCACCCTGAGTACTGATCACCGAGCACCCCGAGCACTAAGCACCCAGCACCCTGAGTACTGAGCACCCAGCACCCTGAATACTGAGCACCCAGCACCCTGAGTACTGAGCACCGTGCACCCTGAGCACTGAGCACAAAGCACGCTGAGTACTGAGCACTGAACACCCTGAGTACTGAGCACCGAGGACCCTGAGCACTGAGCACCCAGCACGCTGAGTACTGAGCACTGAGCACCCTGAGTACTGAGCACCTAGCACCCTGAGTACTGAGCACCCAGCACCCTGAGCACTGAGCAGCCAGCACCCTCAGCACTGAGCACCCAGCACCCCGAGCACTGAGCACCCAGCACCCTGAGCACTGAGCACCCAGCACCCCGAGTACTGAGCACCGAGCACCCCGAGCTCTGAGCACCCAGCACCCTGAGTACTGAGCACCCAGTACCCTGAGTACTGAGCACCCCGAGTACTGAGCACCGAGCACCCCGAGCACTGAGCACCCAGCACCCTGAGTACTGAGAACAGATCACGCCGAGCACGGAGCACCCAGGACCCCGAGCACTGAGTACTGAGCACCCAGCACCCTGAGTACTGAGCACCGAGCTCCCCGAGCACTGATCACCCAGCACCCTGAGCACTGAGCACCCAGCACCCTGAGCACTGAACACCCAGCACCCTGAGTACTGAGCACCCAGCACGCTGAGTACTGAGCACTCAGCACCCTGAGCACTGAGCACCCAGCACCCTGAGTACTGAGCACTGAGCACCCAGCACCCCGAGCACTGAGCACCCAGCACCCTGTGTACTGAGCACTGAGCACCCTGATTACTAAGCACCAAGCACACTGAGTACTGAGCACCAAGGACCCTGAGCACTGAGCACCGAACACCCCGAGCACTGAGCACTCAGCACCCTGAGCACTCAGCACCCATCACCCCGATCACTGAGCACCCTGCACCCTGATCACTGAGCACCCAGCACCCTGAGCACTGAGCACGCAGCACCCAGAGCACTGAGCACCCAGCACCCTGAGCACTGAGCACCCAGCACCCTGAGCACCCAGCACCCCGAGCACTGAGCACCCTGAGCACTGAGCACTGAGCACCCAGCACCCTGAGTACTGAGCACCCAACACTCTGAGCACTGAGCACCCAGCACGCTGAGTACTGAGCACTGAGCACACAGAACCCTGAGTACTGAGCACCCAGCACCCCGAGCACTGAGCACCCAGCGCCCCGAGCACTGAGCACCCAGCACCCTGAGCACTGAGCACTGAGCACACTGAGCACTGAGCACCCAGCACCCCGAGTACTGAGCACTGAGCACCCTGAGTACTGAGCACCCAACACCCAGAGTACTGATCACCCAGCACCCTGAGAACTGAGCAACCAGCACCCTGAGTACTGAGCACCCAGCACCCTGAGTACTGAGCACCCAGCACCCTGAGCACTGAGCACTGAGCACCCAGCACCTTGAGCACTGAGCACTGACCACCCAGCACCCCGAGCACTGAGCACCCAGGACCCCGAGCACTGAGCACCCAGCGCCCTGAGCACTGAGCACCCAGCACACTGAGCACTGAGCACCCAGCCCCCTGAGTACTGAGCACCCAGCACCATGAGTACTGAGCACACAGCACCCTGAGCACTGAGCACCCTGAGGTCTGAGCACCCAGCACCCTGAGCACTGAGCACCCAGCACACTGAGTACTGAGCACCGATCACCCTGAGCACTGAGCACCCAGCACCCCGAGCACTGAGCACCCAGCACCCTGAGTACTGAGCACCCAGCACCCTGAGCACTGAGCACCCAGCACCCTGAGTACTGAGCACCCTGAGTACTGAGCACCGATCACCCTGAGCACTGAGCACCCAGCACCCTGAGTACTGAGCACCGAGCACACTGAGTACTGAGCACCCAGCACCCTGAGTACTGAGCACACAGCACCCTGAGCACTGAGCACCCAGCACCCTGAGTACTGAGCACCCAGCACCCTGAGTACTGAGCACCCAGCACCCAGAGCACTGAGCACCCAGCACCCCGAGCACGGAGCACCCAGGACCCCGAGCACTGAGTACTGAGCACCCAGCACCCTGAGTACTGAGCACCGAGCTAACCGAGCACTGAGCACCCTGAGTACTGAGCACCCAGCACCCCGATCACTGAGCACCCAGCACCCTGAGCACTGAGCAACCAGCACCCTGAGCACTGACCACCCAGCACCCTGAGTACTGAGCACCCAGCACGCTGAGTACTGAGCACCCAGCACCCTGAGCACTGAGCACCCAGCACCCTGAGTACTGAGCACTGAGCACCCAGCACCCCGAGCACTGAGCACCCAGCACCCTGAGTAATGAGCACCCAGCACCCTGAGTACTGAGCACCCAGCACCCTGAGCACTGAGCACCCACCACCCCGAGCACTGAGCACCCAGCACCCCGAGCACTGAGCACCCAGCACCCTGAGCACTGAGCACCCAGCACCTTGAGCACTGAGCACCCAGCACCCTGAGTACTGAGTACTCAGCACCCTGAGCACTGAGCACCCAGCACCCTGAGTACTGATCACCGAGCACCCCGAGCACTAAGCACCCAGCACCCTGAGTACTGAGCACCCAGCACCCTGAATACTGAGCACCCAGCACCCTGAGTACTGAGCACCGAGCACCCTGAGCACTGAGCACAAAGCACGCTGAGTACTGAGCACTGAACACCCTGAGTACTGAGCACCGAGGACCCTGAGCACTGAGCACCCAGCACGCTGAGTACTGAGCACTGAGCACCCTGAGTACTGAGCACCTAGCACCCTGAGTACTGAGCACCCAGCACCCTGAGCACTGAGCAGCCAGCACCCTCAGCACTGAGCACCCAGCACCCCGAGCACTGAGCACCCAGCACCCTGAGCACTGAGCTCCCAGCACCCCGAGTACTGAGCACCGAGCACCCCGAGCTCTGAGCACCCAGCACCCTGAGTACTGAGCACCCAGTACCCTGAGTACTGAGCACCCCGAGTACTGAGCACCGAGCACCCCGAGCACTGAGCACCCAGCACCCTGAGTACTGAGACCAGATCACGCCGAGCACGGAGCACCCAGGACCCCGAGCACTGAGTACTGAGCACCCAGCACCCTGAGTACTGAGCACCGAGCTCCCCGAGCACTGAGCACCCAGCACCCTGAGCACTGAGCACCCAGCACCCTGAGCACTGAACACCCAGCACCCTGAGTACTGAGCACCCAGCACGCTGAGTACTGAGCACTCAGCACCCTGAGCACTGAGCACCCAGCACACTGAGTACTGAGCACTGAGCACCCAGCACCCCGAGCACTGAGCACCCAGCACCCTGTGTACTGAGCACTGAGCACCCTGATTACTAAGCACCAAGCACACTGAGTACTGAGCACCAAGGACCCTGAGCACTGAGCACCGAACACCCCGAGCACTGAGCACTCAGCACCCTGAGCACTCAGCACCCATCACCCCGATCACTGAGCACCCAGCACCCTGAGCACTGAGCACCCAGCACCCTGAGCACTGAGCACGCAGCACCCAGAGCACTGAGCACCCAGCACCCTGAGCACTGAGCACCCAGCACCCTGAGCACCCAGCACCCCGAGCACTGAGCACCCTGAGCACTGAGCACTGAGCACCCAGCACCCTGAGTACTGAGCACCCAACACTCTGAGCACTGAGCACCCAGCACGCTGAGTACTGAGCACTGAGCACACAGAACCCTGAGTACTGAGCACCCAGCACCCCGAGCACTGAGCACCCAGCGCCCCGAGCACTGAGCACCCAGCACCCTGAGCACTGAGCACTGAGCACACTGAGCACTGAGCACCCAGCACCCCGAGTACTGAGCACTGAGCACCCTGAGTACTGAGCACCCAACACCCAGAGTACTGATCACCCAGCACCCTGAGAACTGAGCAACCAGCACCCTGAGTACTGAGCACCCAGCACCCTGAGTACTGAGCACCCAGCACCCTGAGCACTGAGCACTGAGCACCCAGCACCTTGAGCACTGAGCACTGACCACCCAGCACCCCGAGCACTGAGCACCCAGGACCCCGAGCACTGAGCACCCAGCGCCCTGAGCACTGAGCACCCAGCACACTGAGCACTGAGCACCCAGCCCCCTGAGTACTGAGCACCCAGCACCATGAGTACTGAGCACCCAGCACCCTGAGCACTGAGCACCCTGAGGTCTGAGCACCCAGCACCCTGAGCACTGAGCACCCAGCACACTGAGTACTGAGCACCGATCACCCTGAGCACTGAGCACCCAGCACCCCGAGCACTGAGCACCCAGCACCCTGAGTACTGAGCACCCAGCACCCTGAGCACTGAGCACCCAGCACCCTGAGTACTGAGCACCCTGAGTACTGAGCACCGATCACCCTGAGCACTGAGCACCCAGCACCCTGAGTACTGAGCACCGAGCACACTGAGTACTGAGCACCCAGCACCCTGAGTACTGAGCACACAGCACCCTGAGCACTGAGCACCCAGCACCCTGAGTACTGAGCACCCAGCACCCTGAGTACTGAGCACCCAGCACCCAGAGCACTGAGCACCCAGCACCCCGAGCACGGAGCACCCAGGACCCCGAGCACTGAGTACTGAGCACCCAGCACCCTGAGTACTGAGCACCGAGCTAACCGAGCACTGAGCACCCTGAGTACTGAGCACCCAGCACCCCGATCACTGAGCACCCAGCACCCTGAGCACTGAGCAACCAGCACCCTGAGCACTGAGCACCCAGCACCCTGAGTACTGAGCACCGAGCACGCTGAGTACTGAGCACCCAGCACCCTGAGCACTGAGCACCCAGCACACTGAGTACTGAGCACTGAGCACCCAGCACCCCGAGCACTGAGCACCCAGCACCCTGTGTACTGAGCACTGAGCACCCTGAGTACTAAGCACCCAGCACCCTGAACACTGAGCATCCAGCACCCTGAGCACTGAGCACCGAGCACCCCGAGCACTGAGCACCAAGCACCCTGAGCACTCAGCACCCAGCACCCCGAGCACTGAGCACCCAGCACCCTGAGCACTGAGCACCCAGCACCATGAGCACGGAGCACCCCGAGTACTGAGCACCCAGCACCCTGAGCACTGAGCACCCAGCACCTTGAGTACTGAGCACCGAGCACCTCGAGCACTAAGCACCCAGCACCCTGAGTACTGAGCACCCAGCACCCTGAGCACTGAGCACCCAGAACCCTGAGCACTGAGCACCCAGCACCCTGAGCACGGAGCACCCAGCACCCTGAGTACTGAGCACCCAACACCCAGACTACTGAGCTCCCAGCACCCTGAGCACTGAGCACCCAGCACCCTGAGTACTGAGCACCCAGCACCCTGAGTACTGAACACCCAGCACCCTGAGCACTGAGCACTGAGCACCCTGAGCACTGAGTACTGAGCACTGAGCACCCTGAGCACTGAGCACCCAGCACCCCGAGTACTGAGCACCCAGCACCCCGAGCACTGAGCACCCAGCGCCCCGAGCACTGAGCACCCAGCACCCCGAGCACTGAGCACTGAGCACATTGAGCACTGAGCACCCAGCACCCCGAGTACTGAGCACTGAGCACCCTGAGTACTGAGCACCAAGTACCCCGAGTACTGAGCACTGAGCACCCTGAGTACTGAGCACCCAGCACCCTGAGCACTGAGCACCCAGCACCCTGAGTACTGAGCACTGAAAACCCTGAGTACTGAGCACCGAGCACCCTGAGTACTGAGCACCCAGCACCCTGATCACTGAGCACGGAGCACCCCGAGGACTGAGCACCCAGCACCCTGAGTACTGAGAACCCAGCACCCTGAGTACTGAGCACCCAGCACCCTGAGCACTGAGCACCCAGCTCCCTGAGCACTGAGCACGCAGCACCCCAAGCACTGAGCACCCAGCACCCTGAGTACTGAGCACAGAGCACCCTGAGCACTGAGCACCCAGCACCCTGAGTACTGAGCACCCAGCACCCTGAGTACTGAGCACCCAGCACCCTGAGCACTGAGCACCCAGCACCCTGAGCACTGAGCACTGAGCACCCAGCACCACAGCCCTGAGCACCCAGCACCCCGAGCACTGAGCACCCAGCACCCTGAGCACTGAGCACCCAGCACCCTGAGTACTGAGCAACAAGCAACCTGAGTACTGAGCACCCAGCACCCTGAGTACTGAGCACTCAGCACCCTGAGTACTGAGCACCGAGCACACCGAGCAATGAGCACCCAGCACCCTGAGCACTGAGCACCCGGAGGACTGAGCACCCAGCACTCTGAGCAGTGAGCACCGATCACTCTGAGCAGTGAGCACCCAGCACCCCGAGCACTGAGCACCCAGCACCCTGAGCACTGAGCACGCAGCACCCCGAGTACTGAGCACCCAGCACCCTGAGTACTGAGCACCCAGCACCCCGAGCACTGAGCACCCAGCACCCTGAGTACTGAGCACCCTGAGTACTGAGCACTGAGCACAGAGCATCCTGAGTACTGAGCACCCTGAGGACTGAGCACCCAGCACCCAGAGCACTGAGAACCAAGCACCCTGAGTACTGAGCACTGATCACCCTGAGCACTGAGCACAAAGCACCACGAGCACTGAGCACCCAGCACCCTGAGTACTGAGCACCCAGCACCCTGAGCACTGAGCACCGAGCACCCTGAGTACTGAACACCCAGCACCCTGAGCACTCAGCACTGAGCACCCAGCACCCCGAGCACTGAGCACCCAGCACCCTGAGCACCCAGCACCCTGAGCACTGAGCACCCTGAGCACTGAGCACCCTGAGCACTGAGCACTGAGCACCCAGCACCCTGAGTACTGAGCACCCAACACTCTGAGCACTGAGCACCCAGCACGCTGAGTACTGAGCACTGAGCACACAGCACCCTGAGTACTGAGCACCCAGCACCCCGAGCACTGAGCACCCAGCGCCCCGAGCACTGAGCACCCAGCACCACGAGCACTGAGCACTGAGCACACTGAGCACTGAGCACCCAGCACCCCGAGTACTGAGCACTGAGCGCCCTGAGTACTGAGCACCCAGCACCCCGAGTACTGAGCACTGAGCACCCTGAGTACTGAGCACCCAGCACCCTGAGCACTGAGAACCCTGAGTACTGAGCACCGAGCACCCTGAGTACTGAGCACCCAGCCCCCTGAGCACTGAGCACGGAGCACCCCGAGGACTGAGCACCCCGCAACCTGAGCACTGAGCACCCAGCACCTTGAGTACTGAGCACCCAGCACCCTGATCACTGAGCTCCCAGCACCCTGAGTACTGAGCACCCAGCACCCTGAGTACTGAGCACCCAGCACCCTGAGCACTGAGCACTGAGCACCCAGCACCCTGAGCACTGAGCACTGACCACCCAGCACCCCGAGCACTGAGCACCCAGCACCCCGAGCACTGAGCACCCAGCGCCCTGAGCACTGAGCACCCAGCACCCTGAGCACTGAGCACCCAGCTCCCTGAGTACTGAGCACCCAGCACCATGAGTACTGAGCACCCAGCACCCTGAGTTCTGAGCACCGAGCACCCCGAGCACTGAGCACCCAGCACCCTGAGCACTGAGCACCCTGAGGACTGAGCACCCAGCACCCTGAGCACCGAGCACCCCGAGCACTGAGCACCCAGCAACCTGAGCACTGAGCACCCAGCACCCTGAGTACTGAGCACCCTGAGTACTGAGCACCGATCACCCTGAGCACTGAGCACCCAGCACCCTGAGTACTGAGCACCCAGCACCCTGAGCACTGAGCACCCAGCACCCTGAGCACTGAGCACCCAGAACCCTGAGTACTGAGTACAAAGCACCCTGAGCACTGAGCACCTAGCACCCTGAGTACTGAGCACCGAGCACACTAAGTACTGAGCACCAAGCACCCTGAGTACTGAGCACACAGCACCCTGAGAACTGAGCACCCAGCACCCTGAGTACTGAGCACCCAGCACCCTGAGTACTGAGCACCCAGCACCCTGAGTACTGAGCACCCAGCACCCTGAGTACTGAGCACCCAGCACTCTGAGTACTGAGCACCGAGCACCCCGAGAACTGAGCAACCAGCACCCTGAGTACTGAGCAACCTGAGTACTGAGCACCGAACACCCTGAGTACTGAGCACCCAGCACCCTGAGGACTGAGCACCCAGCACCCTGAACACTGAGCACCCAGCACCCTGAGTACTGAGCCCCCAGCACCCTGAGTACTGAGCACCCAGCACCCCGAGCGCTGAGCACCCAGCACCCCGAGCACTGAGCACCCAGCACCCCGAGCACTGAGCACCCAGCACCCCGAGCACTGAGCACCCAGCACCCTGAGCACTGAGCACCCAGCACCCTGAGCACTGAGCACCCAGCACCCTGAGTACTGAGTACTCAGCACCCTGAGCACTGAGCACCCAGCACCCTGAGTACTGATCACCGAGCACCCCGAGCACTGAGCACCCAGCACCCTGAGTACTGAGCACCCAGCACCCTGAGTACTGAGCACCCAGCACCCTGAGTACTGAGCACCCAGCACCCTGAGCACTGAGCACCCAGCACCCTGAGTACTGAGCACTGAGCACCCTGAGTACTGAGCACCGAGGACCCTGAGCACTGAGCACCCAGCACGCTGAGTACTGAGCACTGAGCACCATGAGTACTGAGCACCTAGCACACTGAGTACTGAGCACCCAGCACCCTGAGCACTGAGCAGCCAGCACCCTCAGCACTGAGCACCCAGCACCCCGAGCACTGAGCACCCAGCACCCTGAGCACTGAGCAACCAGCACCCCGAGTACTGAGCACCCAGCACCCCGAGTACTGAGCACCGAGCACCCGAGCACTGAGCACCCAGCACCCTGAGTACTGAGCACCCAGTACGCTGAGTACTGAGCACCCCGAGTACTGAGCACCCAGCACCCCGAGCACTGAGCACCCAGCACCCTGAGTACTGAGAACAGATCACCCTGAGTACTGAGCACGGAGCACCCTGAGTACTGAGCCCCCAGCACCCTGAGTACTGACCACCCAGCAACCCGAGCACTGAGCACCCAGCACCCCGAGAATGAGCACCCAGCACCCTGAGTACTGAGAACCGAGCACCCTGAGTACTGAGCACCCAGCACCCTGAGTACTGAGCCCCCAGCACCCTGAGCACTGAGCACCCGGCACACCGAGCACTGAGCACCCAGCACCCCGAGAATGAGCACCCAGCACCCTGAGTACTGAGCACCCAGGACCCCGAGCACGGATCACCCAGGACCCCGAGCACTGAGTACTGAGCACCCAGCACCCTGAGCACTGAACACCCAGCACACTGAGCACTGAGCACCCAGCACCCTGAGTACTGAGCACCCAGCACCCTGAGCACTGAGCACCCAGCACCCTGAGAACTGAGCACCCAGCACGATGAGTACTGAGCACTCAGCACCCTGAGCACTGAGCACCCAGCACCCTGAGTACTGAGCACCCAGCACGCTGAGTACTGAGCACCCAGCACCCTGAGCACTGAGCACCCAGCACACTGAGCACGGAGCACCCAGCACCCTGAGCACTGAGCACCCAGCACCCTGAGTACTGAGCACCCAGCACGCTGAGTACTGAGCACTCAGCACCCTGAGCACTGAGCACCCAGCACCCTGAGTACTGAGCACTGAGCACCCAGCACCCCTAGCACTGAGCACCCAGCACCCTGTGTACTGAGCACTGAGCACCCTGAGTACTAAGCACCCAGCACCCTGAGTACTGAGCACCCAGGACCCTGAGCACTGAGCACCGAGCACCCCGAGCACTGAGCACCCAGCACCCTGAGCACTCAGCACCCAACACCCCGATCACTGAGCACCCAGCACCCTGAGCACTTAGCACCCAGCACCCTGAGCACTGAGCACCCAGCACCCAGAGCACTGAGCACCCAGCACCCTGAGCACTGAGCACCCAGCACCCTGAGTACTGAGCACCCAGCACCCTGAGTACTGAGCACCCAGACCCCGAGCACTGAGGACCCAGCACCCCTAGCACAGTGCACCCAGCACCCTGAGTACTGAGAACCCAGCACCCTGAGTACTGAGCACCCAGCACCCTGAGCACTGAGCACCCAGCAGCCCGAGCACTGAGCACCCAGCATCCTGAGCACTGGGCACTGAGCACCCAGCACCCCTAGTACTAAGCACCCTGCACCCTGAGTACTGAGCACCCAGCACCCTGAGTAATGAGCACCCAGCACCCCGAGCACTGAGCACCCAGCACCCTGAGCACTGAGCACCCAACACCCTGAGTACTGAGCATCAAGCACGCTGAGCACTGAGCACCCAGCACCCTGAGCACTGAGCACCCAGCACCCTGAGCACTGAGCACTCAGCACCTTGAGTACTGAGCACCGAGCAACCCGAGCACTGAGCACCGGGTAACCCGAGCACTGAGCACCCAGCACCCTGAGTACTGAGCACCAAGCACCCTGAGTACTGAGCACTGAGCACTGACCACCCTGAGCACTGAGCACCCAGCACCCTGAGCACTGAGCACCCAGCATCCTGAGCACTAAGTACTGAGCACCCAGCACCCTGAGCACTGAGCAGCCAGCACCCTGAGCACTGAGCACCGAGCACCCTGAGCACTGTGCACCCAGCATCCTGAGCACTAAGTACTGAGCAACAAGCAACCTGAGTACTGAGCACCCAGCACCCTGAGTACTGAGCACTGAGCACCCTGAGTACTGAGCACCGAGCACACCGAGCAATGAGCACCCTGCACCCTGAGCACTGAGCACCCGGAGGACTGAGCACCCAGCACTCTGAGCACTTAGCACCGATCACTCTGAGCAGTGAGCACCCAGCACCCCGAGCACTGAGCACCCAGCACCCTGAGCACTGAGCACCCAGCACCCCAAGTACTGAGCACCCAGCACCCTGAGTACTGAGCACCCAGCACCCCGAGCACTGAGCACCCAGCACCCTGAGTACTGAGCACCCTGAGTACTGAGCACTGAGCACAGAGCATCCTGAGTACTGAGCACCCTGAGGACTGAGCACCCAGCACCCAGAGCACTGAGAACCCAGCACCCTGAGTACTGAGCACTGATCACCCTGAGCACTGAGCACCCAGCACCCCGAGCACTGAGCACCCAGCACCCTGAGTACTGAGCACCCAGCACCCTGAGCACTGAGCACCGAGCACCCTGAGTACTGAACACCCAGCACCCTGAGCACTCAGCACTGAGCACCCAGCACCCTGAGCACTGAGCACTGAGCACCCAGCACCCCGAGAACTGAGCACCCAGCACCCTGAGCACCCAGCACCCTGAGCACTGAGCACCCTGAGCACTGAGCACCCTGAGCACTGAGCACTGAGCACCCAGCACCCTGAGTACTGAGCACCCAACACTCTGAGCACTGAGCACCCAGCACGCTGAGTACTGAGCACTGAGCACACAGCACCCTGAGTACTGAGCACCCAGCACCCCGAGCACTGAGCACCCAGCGCCCCGAGCACTGAGCACCCAGCACCCCGAGCACTGAGCACTGAGCACACTGAGCACTGAGCACCCAGCACCCCGAGTACTGAGCACTGAGCGCCCTGAGTACTGAGCACCCAGCACCCCGAGTACTGAGCACTGAGCACCCTGAGTACTGAGCACCCAGCACCCTGAGCACTGAGAACCCTGAGTACTGAGCACCGAGCACCCTGAGTACTGAGCACCCAGCCCCCTGAGCACTGAGCACGGAGCACCCCGAGGACTGAGCACCCCGCAACCTGAGCACTGAGCACCCAGCACCTTGAGTACTGAGCACCCAGCACCCTGATCACTGAGCTCCCAGCACCCTGAGCACTGAGCACCCAGCACCCTGAGCACTGAGCACTGACCACCCAGCACCCCGAGCACTGAGCACCCAGCACCCAGAGCACTGAGCACCCAGCGCCCTGAGCACTGAGCACCCAGCACCCTGAGCACTGAGCACCCAGCCCCCTGAGTACTGAGCACCCAGCACCATGAGTACTGAGCACCCAGCACCCTGAGTACTGAGCACCGAGCACCCCGAGCACTGAGCACCCAGCACCCTGAGCACTGAGCACCCTGAGGACTGAGCACCCAGCACCCTGAGCACCGAGCACCCCGAGCACTGAGCACCCAGCACCCTGAGCACTGAGCACCCAGCACACCGAGCACTGAGCACCCAGCACCCTGAGTACTGAGCACCCTGAGTACTGAGCACCGATCACCCTGAGCACTGAGCACCCAGCACCCTGAGTACTGAGCACCCAGCACCCTGAGCACTGAGCACCCAGCACCCTGAGCACTGAGCACCCAGCACCCTGAGTACTGAGCACCCAGAACCCTGAGTACTGAGTACAAAGCACCCTGAGCACTGAGCACCCAGCACCCTGAGTACTGAGCACCGAGCACACTAAGTACTGAGCACCAAGCACCCTGAGTACTGAGCACACAGCACCCTGAGAACTGAGCACCCAGCACCCTGAGTACTGAGCACCCAGCACCCTGAGTACTGAGCACCCAGCACCCTGAGTCCTGAGCACCCAGCACCCTGAGTACTGAGCACCCAGCACTCTGAGTACTGAGCACCGAGCACCCCGAGCACTGAGCAACCAGCACCCTGAGTACTGAGCACTGAGCACCCTGAGTACTGAGCACCGAACACCCTGCGTACTGAGCACCCAGCACCCTGAGGACTGAGCACCCAGCACCCTGAACACTGAGCACCCAGCACCCTGAGTACTGAGCCCCCAGCACCCTGAGTACTGAGCACCCAGCACCCCGAGCACTGAGCACCGAGCACCCTGAGTACTGAACACCCAGCACCCTGAGCACTCAGCACTGAGCACCCAGCACCCCGAGCACTGAGCACCCAGCACCCTGAGCACCCAGCACCCTGAGCACTGAGCACCCTGAGCACTGAGCACCCTGAGCACTGAGCACTGAGCACCCAGCACCCTGAGTACTGAGCACCCAACACTCTGAGCACTGAGCACCCAGCACGCTGAGTACTGAGCACTGAGCACACAACACCCTGAGTACTGAGCACCCAGCACCCCGAGCACTGAGCACCCAGCGCCCCGAGCACTGAGCACTGAGCACACTGAGCACTGAGCACCCAGCACCCCGAGTACTGAGCACTGAGCGCCCTGAGTACTGAGCACCCAGCACCCCGAGTACTGAGCACTGAGCACCCTGAGTACTGAGCACCCAGCACCCTGAGCACTGAGAACCCTGAGTACTGAGCACCGAGCACCCTGAGTACTGAGCACACAGCCCCCTGAGCACTGAGCACGGAGCACCCCGAGGACTGAGCACCCCGCAACCTGAGCACTGAGCACCCAGCACCTTGAGTACTGAGCACCCAGCACCCTGATCACTGAGCTCCCAGCACCCTGAGTACTGAGCACCCAGCACCCTGAGTACTGAGCACCCAGCACCCTGAGCACTGAGCACTGAGCACCCAGCACCCTGAGCACTGAGCACTGACCACCCAGCACCCCGAGCACTGAGCACCCAGCACCCCGAGCACTGAGCACCCAGCGCCCTGAGCACTGAGCACCCAGCACCCTGAGCACTGAGCACCCAGCCCCCTGAGCACTGAGCACCCAGCACCATGAGTACTGAGCACCCAGCACCCTGAGTTCTGAGCACCGAGCACCCCGAGCACTGAGCACCCAGCACCCTGAGCACTGAGCACCCTGAGGACTGAGCACCCAGCACCCTGAGCACCGAGCACCCCGAGCACTGAGCACCCAGCACCCTGAGCACTGAGCACCCAGCACACCGAGCACTGAGCACCCAGCACCCTGAGTACTGAGCACCCTGAGTACTGAGCACCGATCACCCTGAGCACTGAGCACCCAGCACCCTGAGTACTGAGCACCCAGCACCCTGAGCACTGAGCACCCAGCACCCTGAGCACTGAGCACCCAGCACCCTGAGTACTGAGCACCCAGAACCCTGAGTACTGAGTAAAAAGCACCCTGAGCACTGAGCACCCAGCACCCTGAGTACTGAGCACCGAGCACACTAAGTACTGAGCACCAAGCACCCTGAGTACTGAGCACACAGCACCCTGAGAACTGAGCACCCACCACCCTGAGTACTGAGCACCCAGCACCCTGAGTACTGAGCACCCAGCACCCTGAGTACTGAGCACCCAGCACCCTGAGTACTGAGCACCCAGCACTCTGAGTACTGAGCACCGAGCACCCCGAGCACTGAGCAACCAGCACCCTGAGTACTGAGCACCCTGAGTACTGAGCACCGAACACCGTGAGTACTGAGCACCCAGCACCCTGAGGACTGAGCACCCAGCACCCTGAACACTGAGCACCCAGCACCCTGAGTACTGAGCCCCCAGCACCCTGAGTACTGAGCACCCAGCACCCCGAGCACTGAGCACCCAGCACCCCGAGCACTGAGCACCCAGCACCCCGAGCACTGAGCACCCAGCACCCCGAGCACTGAGCACCCAGCACCCTGAGCACTGAGCACCCAGCACCCTGAGCACTGAGCACCCAGCACCCTGAGTACTGAGTACTCAGCACCCTGAGCACTGAGCACCCAGCACCCTGAGTACTGATCACCGAGCACCCCGAGCACTGAGCACCCAGCACCCTGAGTACTGAGCACCCATCACCCTGAGTACTGAGCACCCAGCACCCTGAGTACTGAGCACCCAGCACCCTGAGCACTGAGCACAAAGCACGCTGAGTACTGAGCACTGAGCACCCTGAGTACTGAGCACCGAGGACCCTGAGCACTGAGCACCCAGCACGCTGAGTACTGAGCACTGAGCACCATGAGTACTGAGCACCTAGCACACTGAGTACTGAGCACCCAGCACCCTGAGCACTGAGCAGCCAGCACCCTCAGCACTGAGCACGCAGCACCCCGAGCACTGAGCACCCAGCACCCTGAGCACTGAGCAACCAGCACCCCGAGTACTGAGCACCCAGCACCCCGAGTACTGAGCACCGAGCACCCCGAGCACTGAGCACCCAGCACCCTGAGTACTGAGCACCCAGTACCCTGAGTACTGAGCACCCCGAGTACTGAGCACCCAGCACCCCGAGCACTGAGCACCCAGCACCCTGAGTACTGAGAACAGATCACCCTGAGTACTGAGCACCCAGCACCCTGAGTACTGAGCCCCCAGCACCCTGAGTACTGACCACCCAGCAACCCGAGCACTGAGCACCCAGCACCCCGAGAATGAGCACCCAGCACCCTGAGTACTGAGAACCGAGCACCCTGAGTACTGAGCACCCAGCACCCTGAGTACTGAGCCCCCAGCACCCTGAGCACTGAGCACCCGGCACACCGAGCACTGAGCACCCAGCACCCCGAGAATGAGCACCCAGCACCCTGAGTACTGAGCACCCAGGACCCCGAGCACGGATCACCCAGGACCCCGAGCACTGAGTACTGAGCACCCAGCACCCTGAGCACTGAACACCCAGCACACTGAGCACTGAGCACCCAGCACCCTGAGTACTGAGCACCCAGCACCCTGAGCACTGAGCACCCAGCACCCTGAGAACTGAGCACCCAGCACGCTGAGTACTGAGCACTCAGCACCCTGAGCACTGAGCACCCAGCACCCTGAGTACTGAGCACCCAACACGCTGAGTACTGAGCACCCAGCACCCTGAGCACTGAGCACCCAGCACACTGAGCACGGAGCACCCAGCACCCTGAGCACTGAGCACCCAGCACCCTGAGTACTGAGCACCCAGCACGCTGAGTACTGAGCACTCAGCACCCTGAGCACTGAGCACCCAGCACCCTGAGTACTGAGCACTGAGCACCCAGCACCCCTAGCACTGAGCACCCAGCACCCTGTGTACTGAGCACTGAGCACCCTGAGTACTAAGCACCCAGCACCCTGAGTACTGAGCACCCAGGACCCTGAGCACTGAGCACCGAGCACCCCGAGCACTGAGCACCCAGCACCCTGAGCACTCAGCACCCAACACCCCGATCACTGAGCACCCAGCACCCTGAGCACTGAGCACCCAGCACCCTGAGCACTGAGCACCCAGCACCCAGAGCACTGAGCACCCAGCACCCTGAGCACTGAGCACCCAGCACCCTGAGTACTGAGCACCCAGCACCCTGAGTACTGAGCACCCAGACCCCGAGCACTGAGGACCCAGCACCCCTAGCACAGTGCACCCAGCACCCTGAGTACTGAGAACCCAGCACCCTGAGTACTGAGCACCCAGCACCCTGAGCACTGAGCACCCAGCAGCCCGAGCACTGAGCACCCAGCATCCTGAGCACTGGGCACTGAGCACCCAGCACCCCTAGTACTAAGCACCCTCCACCCTGAGTACTGAGCACCCAGCACCCTGAGTAATGAGCACCCAGCACCCCGAGCACTGAGCACCCAGCACCCTGAGCACTGAGCACCCAACACCCTGAGTACTGAGCATCTAGCACGCTGAGCACTGAGCACCCAGCACCCTGAGCACTGAGCACCCAGCACCCTGAGCACTGAGCACTCAGCACCTTGAGTACTGAGCACCGAGCAACCCGAGCACTGAGCACCGGGTAACCCGAGCACTGAGCACCCAGCACCCTGAGTACTGAGCACCAAGCACCCTAAGTACTGAGCACTGAGCACTGACCACCCTGAGCACTGAGCACCCAGCACCCTGAGCACTGAGCACCCAGCATCCTGAGCACTAAGTACTGAGCACCCAGCACCCTGAGCACTGAGCAGCCAGCACCCTGAGCACTGAGCACCCAGCACCCTGAGTACTGAGCAACAAGCAACCTGAGTACTGAGCACCCAGCACCCTGAGTACTGAGCACTGAGCACCCTGAGTACTGAGCACCGAGCACACCAAGCAATGAGCACCCTGCACCCTGAGCACTGAGCACCCGGAGGACTGAGCACCCAGCACTCTGAGCACTTAGCACCGATCACTCTGAGCAGTGAGCACCCAGCACCCCGAGCACTGAGCACCCAGCACCCTGAGCACTGAGCACCCAGCACCCCGAGTACTGAGCACCCAGCACCCTGAGTACTGAGCACCCAGCACCCCGAGCACTGAGCACCCAGCACCCTGAGTACTGAGCACCCTGAGTACTGAGCACTGAGCACAGAGCATCCTGAGTACTGAGCACCCTGAGGACTGAGCACCCAGCACCCAGAGCACTGAGAACCCAGCACCCTGAGTACTGAGCACTGATCACCCTGAGCACTGAGCACCCAGCACCCCGAGCACTGAGCACCCAGCACCCTGAGTACTGAGCACCCAGCACCCTGAGCACTGAGCACCGAGCACCCTGAGTACTGAACACCCAGCACCCTGAGCACTCAGCACTGAGCACCCAGCACCCTGAGCACTGAGCACTGAGCACCCAGCACCCCGAGAACTGAGCACCCAGCACCCTGAGCACCCAGCACCCTGAGCACTGAGCACCCTGAGCACTGAGCACCCTGAGCACTGAGCACTGAGCACCCAGAACCCTGAGTACTGAGCACCCAACACTCTGAGCACTGAGCACCCAGCACGCTGAGTACTGAGCACTGAGCACACAGCACCCTGAGTACTGAGCACCCAGCACCCCGAGCACTGAGCACCCAGCGCCCCGAGCACTGAGCACCCAGCACCCCGAGCACTGAGCACACTGAGCACTGAGCACCCAGCACCCCGAGTACTGAGCACTGAGCGCCCTGAGTACTGAGCACCCAGCACCCCGAGTACTGAGCACTGAGCACCCTGAGTACTGAGCACCCAGCACCCTGAGCACTGAGAACCCTGAGTACTGAGCACCGAGCACCCTGAGTACTGAGCACCCAGCCCCCTGAGCACTGAGCACGGAGCACCCCGAGGACTGAGCACCCCGCAACCTGAGCACTGAGCACCCAGCACCTTGAGTACTGAGCACCCAGCACCCTGATCACTGAGCTCCCAGCACCCTGAGTACTGAGCACCCAGCACCCTGAGTACTGAGCACCTAGCACCCTGAGCACTGAGCACTGAGCACCCAGCACCCTGAGCACTGAGCACTGACCACCCAGCACCCCGAGCACTGAGCACCCAGCACCCAGAGCACTGAGCACCCAGCGCCCTGAGCACTGAGCACCCAGCACCCTGAGCACTGAGCACCCAGCCCCCTGAGTACTGAGCACCCAGCACCATGAGTACTGAGCACCCAGCACCCTGAGTACTGAGCACCGAGCACCCCGAGCACTGAGCACCCAGCACCCTGAGCACTGAGCACCCTGAGGACTGAGCACCCAGCACCCTGAGCACCGAGCACCCCGAGCACTGAGCACCCAGCACCCTGAGCACTGAGCACCCAGCACACCGAGCACTGAGCACCCAGCACCCTGAGTACTGAGCACCCTGAGTACTGAGCACCGATCACCCTGAGCACTGAGCACTCAGCACCCTGAGTACTGAGCACCCAGCACCCTGAGCACTGAGCACCCAGCACCCTGAGCACTGAGCACCCAGCACCCTGAGTACTGAGCACCCAGAACCCTGAGTACTGAGTACAAAGCACCCTGAGCACTGAGCACCCAGCACCCTGAGTACTGAGCACCGAGCACACTAAGTACTGAGCACCAAGCACCCTGAGTACTGAGCACACAGCACCCTGAGAACTGAGCACCCAGCACCCTGAGTACTGAGCACCCAGCACCCTGAGTACTGAGCACCCAGCACCCTGAGTACTGAGCACCCAGCACCCTGAGTACTGAGCACCCAGCACTCTGAGTACTGAGCACCGAGCACCCCGAGCACTGAGCAACCAGCACCCTGAGTACTGAGCACTGAGTACCCTGAGTACTGAGCACCGAACACCCTGCGTACTGAGCACCCAGCACCCTGAGGACTGAGCACCCAGCACCCTGAACACTGAGCACCCAGCACCCTGAGTACTGAGCCCCCAGCACCCTGAGTACTGAGCACCCAGCACCCCGAGCACTGAGCACCCAGCACCCCGAGCACTGAGCACCCAGCACCCCGAGCACTGAGCACCCAGCACCCCGAGCACTGAGCACCCAGCACCCCGAGCACTGAGCACCCAGCACCCCGAGCACTGAGCACCCAGCACCCTGAGTACTGAGCACCCAGCACCCTGAGTACTGAGCACCCAGCACCCTGAGTACTGAGCACCCAGCACCCTGAGCACTGAGCACAAAGCACGCTGAGTACTGAGCACTGAGCACCCTGAGTACTGAGCACCGAGGACCCTGAGCACTGAGCACCCAGCACGCTGAGTACTGAGCACTGAGCACCCTGAGTACTGAGTACCTAGCACACTGAGTACTGAGCACCCAGCACCCTGAGCACTGAGCAGCCAGCACCCTCAGCACTGAGCACCCAGCACCCCGAGCACTGAGCACCCAGCACCCTGAGCACTGAGCAACCAGCACCCCGAGTACTGAGCACCCAGCACCCCGAGTACTGAGCACCGAGCACCCCGAGCACTGAGCACCCAGCACCCTGAGTACTGAGCACCCAGTACCCTGAGTACTGAGCACCCCGAGTACTGAGCACCCAGCACCCCGAGCACTGAGCACCCAGCACCCTGAGTACTGAGAACAGATCACCCTGAGTACTGAGCACCCAGCACCCTGAGTACTGAGCCCCCAGCACCCTGAGTACTGACCACCCAGCAACCCGAGCACTGAGCACCCAGCACCCCGAGAATGAGCACCCAGCACCCTGAGTACTGAGAACCGAGCACCCTGAGTACTGAGCACCCAGCACCCTGAGTACTGAGCCCCCAGCACCCTGAGCACTGAGCACCCGGCACACCGAGCACTGAGCACCCAGCACCCCGAGAATGAGCACCCAGCACCCTGAGTACTGAGCACCCAGCACCCCGAGCACGGATCACCCAGGACCCCGAGCACTGAATACTGAGCACCCAGCACCCTGAGCACTGAACACCCAGCACACTGAGCACTGAGCACCCAGCACCCTGAGTACTGAGCACCCAGCACCCTGAGCACTGAGCACCCAGCACCCTGAGAACTGAGCACCCAGCACGCTGAGTACTGAGCACTCAGCACCCTGAGCACTGAGCACCCAGCACCCTGAGTACTGAGCACCCAGCACGCTGAGTACTGAGCACCCAGCACCCTGAGCACTGAGCACCCAGCACACTGAGCACGGAGCACCCAGCACCCTGAGCACTGAGCACCCAGCACCCTGAGTACTGAGCACCCAGCACGCTGAGTACTGAGCACTCAGCACCCTGAGCACTGAGCACCCAGCACCCTGAGTACTGAGCACTGAGCACCCAGCACCCCTAGCACTGAGAACCCAGCACCGTGTGTACTGAGCACTGAGCACCCTGAGTACTAAGCACCCAGCACCCTGAGTACTGAGCACCCAGGACACTGAGCACTGAGCACCGAGCACCCCGAGCACTGAGCACCCAGCACCCTGAGCACTCAGCACCCAACACCCCGATCACTGAGCACCCAGCACCCTGAGCACTGAGCACCCAGCACCCTGAGCTCTGAGCACCCAGCACCCAGAGCACTGAGCACCCAGCACCCTGAGCACTGAGCACCCAGCACCCTGAGTACTGAGCACCCAGCACCCTGAGTACTGAGCACCCAGACCCCGAGCACTGAGGACCCAGCACCCCTAGCACTGTGCACCCAGCACCCTGAGTACTGAGAACCCAGCACCCTGAGTACTGAGCACCCAGCACCCTGAGCA
Organism: Microtus oregoni; assembly: GCF_018167655.1. Classification (NCBI taxonomy): domain Eukaryota; kingdom Metazoa; phylum Chordata; class Mammalia; order Rodentia; family Cricetidae; genus Microtus; species Microtus oregoni. The sequence goes on from NW_024543595.1 coordinate 56,327, forward strand.
CTGAGCACCCAGCATCCCGAGCACTGAGCACCCAGCATCCTGAGCACTGGGCACTGAGCACCCAGCACCCCTAGTACTAAGCACCCTGCACCTTGAGTACTGAGCACCCAGCACCCTGAGTAATGAGCACCCAGCACCCCGAGCACTGAGCACCCAGCACCCTGAGCACTGAGCACCCAACACCCTGAGTACTGAGCATCAAGCACGCTGAGCACTGAGCACCCAGCACACTGAGCACTGAGCACCCAGCACCCTGAGCACTGAGCACTCAGCACCTTGAGTACTGAGCACCGAGCAACCCGAGCACTGAGGACCGGGTAACCCGAGCACTGAGCACCCAGCACCCTGAGTACTGAGCACCAAGCACCCTGAGTACTGAGCACTGAGCACTGACCACCCTGAGCACTGAGCACCCAGCACCCTGAGCACTGAGCACCCAGCATCCTGAGCACTAAGTACTGAGCACCCAGCACCCTGAGCACTGAGCAGCCAGCACCCTGAGCACTGAGCACCAAGCACCCTGAGTACTGAGCACCCAGCACCCCAAACACTGAGCACCGAGCCCCCTGAGAACTGAGCACCCAGCACCATGAGTACTGAGCCCCGAGCACCCAGAGTACTGAGGAACCTGAGTACTGAGCACCCAGTACCCCGAGAATGAGCACCCAGCACCATGAGTACTGAGCACCGAGCACCCTGAGCACTGAGCACCCAGCACCCTGAGTACTGAGCACCAAGCACCCTGAGTTCTGAGCACCCAGAACCCTGAGCACTGAGCACCCAGCACCCTGAGTACTGAGCACCAAGCACCCTGAGTTCTGAGCACCCAGCACCCTGAGTACTGAGCACCCAGCACCATGAGTACTGAGCCACGAGCACCCAGAGTACTGAGCAACCTGAGTACTGAGCACCCAGTACCCCGAGAATGAGCACCCAGCACCATGAGTACTGAGCACCGAGCACCCTGACTTCTGAGCACCCAGCACCCTGAGCACTGAGCACACAGAGTACTGAGCAACCAGCACCGTGAGCACTGAGCATCCAGCACCCCGAGCACTGAGCACCCAGCACCCCGACCACTGAGCACTGAGCACCCTGAGCACTGAGGACCCAGCACCCCGAGCACTGAGCACCCAGCACCCTGAGTACTGAGCACCCAGCACCCTGAGCACTGAGGACCCAGCACGCTGAGTACTGAGCACTGAGCACCCAGCACCCTGAGTACTGAGCACCCAGCACCCTGAGTACTGAGCACCCAGCACCCCAAGCACTGAGCACTGAGCAACCTGAGTACTGAGCACTGAGCACCCTTAGTACTGAGCACCGAGCACGCTGAGTACTGAGCACCCAGCACCCGAGCACTGAGCACTGAGCAAACTAAGTGCTGAGCAACAAGCACCCTGAGTACTGAGCACCCAGCACCCTGAGTACTGAGCACCCAACAAACAGAGTACTGAGCACCCAGCACCCTGAGAACTGAGCACCCAGCACCCTGAGTACTGAGCACCCAGCACCCCGAGCACTGAGCACCCAGCACCCCGAGCACTGAGCACCCAGCGCCTTGAGCACTGAGCACCCAGCACCCTGAGCACTGAGCACCCAGTCCCCTGAGTACTGAGCACCCAGCACCATGAGTACTGAGCACCCAGCACCCTGAGTACTGAGCACTCAGCACCCTGAGTACTGAGCACCGAGCACCCCGAGCACTGAGCACCCAGCACCCTGAGCACTGAGCACCCTGAGGACTGAGCACCCAGCACCCTGAGCACTGAGCACCCAGCACCCTGAGTACTGAGCACCGATCACCCTGAGCACTGAGCACCCAGCACCCCGAGCACTGAGCACCCAGCACCCTGAGTACTGAGCACCCAGCACCCTGAGCACTGAGCACCCAGCACCCTGAGTACTGAGCACCCTGAGTACTGAGCACCGATCACCCTGAGCACTGAGCACCCAGCACCCTGAGTACTGAGCACCCAGCACCCTGAGCACTGAGAACCCAGCACCCTGAGCACTGAGAACCCAGCACCCTGAGTACTGAGCACCCAGCACCCTGAGTACTGAGTACCCAGCACCCTGAGCACTGAGCACCCAGCACCCTGAGTACTGAGCACCGAGCACCCTGAGTACTGAGCACCCAGCACCCTGAGTACTGAGCACCCACCACCCTGAGCACTGAGCACCCAGCACCCTGAGTACTGAGCACCCAGCACCCTGAGTACTGAGCACCCAGCACCCAGAGCACTGAGCACCCAGCACCCTGAGCACTCAGCACCCAGGACCCCGAGCACTGAGTATTGAGCACCCAGCACACTGAGTACTGAGCACGCAGCACGCTGAGTACTGAGCACCCAGCACCGCGAGAACTGAGCACCCAGCACCATGAGTACTGAGCACCGAGCACCCTGAGTACTGAGCACTCAGCACCCTGAGTACTGAGCACCGAGCACCCCGAGCACTGAGCACCCATCACCCTGAGCACTGAGCACCCTGAGGACTGAGCACCCAGCACCCTGAGCACTGAGCACCCAGCACCCTGAGTACTGAGCACCGATGACCCTGAGCACTGAGCACCCAGCACCCCGAGCACTGAGCACCCAGCACCCTGAGCACTGAGCACCCAGCACCCTGAGTACTGAGCACCCAGGGCCCTGAGCACTGAGCACCGAGCACCCCGAGCACTGAGCACCCAGCACCCTGAGCACTCAGCACCCAGCACCCCGAGCACTGAGCACCCAGCACCCTGAGCACTGAGCACCCAGCACCCTGAGCACGGAGCACCCCGAGGACTGAGCACCCAGCACCCTGAGCACTGAGCACCCAGCACCTTGAGTACTGAGCACCGAGCACCTCGAGCACTAAGCACCCAGCACGCTGAGTACTGACCACCCAGCACCCTGAGCACTGAGCACCCAGCACCCTGAGCACTGAGCACCCAGCACCCCGAGCACGGAGCACAAAGCACCCTGAGTACTGAGCACCCAACACCCAGAGTACTGAGCACCCAGCACCCTGAGCACTGAGCACCCAGCACCCTGAGTACTGAACACCCAGCACCCTGAGCACTGAGCACCCTGAGCACTGAGTACTGAGCAATGAGCACCCTGAGCACTGAGCACCCAGCACGCCGAGTACTGAGCACCCAGCACCCCGAGCACTGAACACCCAGCGCCCCGAGCACTGAGCACACAGCACCCCGAGCACTGAGCACTGAGCACCCTGAGCACTGAGGACCCAGCACCCCGAGTACTGAGCACTGAGCACCCTGAGTACTGAGCACCAAGCAACCCGAGTACTGAGCACTTAGCACCCTGAGTACTGAGCACCCAGCACCCCGAGCACTGAGCACCCAGCACCCTGAGCACTGAGGACCCAGCACCCCGAGCACTGAGCACCCAGCACCCTGAGTACTGAGCACCCAGCACCCTGAGCACTGAGGACCCAGCACCCCGAGCACTGAGCACCCAGCACGCTGAGTACAGAGCACTGAGCACCCAGCACCCTGAGTACTGAGCACCCAGCACCCTGAGTACTGAGCACCCAGCACCCCAAGCACTGAGCACTGAGCAACCTGAGTACTGAGCACTGAGCACCCTTAGTACTGAGCACCGAGCACCCTGAGTACTGAGCACCCAGCACCCCGAGCACTGAGCACTGAGCACCCCGAGGACTGAGCACACAGCACCCTGAGCACTGAGCACCCAGCACCCTGAGCACTGAGGACCCAGCACCCCGAGCACTGAGCACCCAGCACGCTGAGTACTGAGCACTGAGCACCCAGCACCCCGAGTACTTAGCACTGAGCACCCTGAGTACTGAGCACCCAGCACCCTGAGCACTGAGCACCCAGCACCCTGAGTACTGAGCACTGAGAACCCTGAGTACTGAACACTGAGCACCCTGAGTACTGAGCACCCAGCACCCTGATCACTGAGCACGGAGCACCCCGAGGACTGAGCACCCAGCACCCTGAGCACTGAGCACCCAGCACCTTGAGTACTGAGCACCGAGCACCCCGAGCACTGAGCACCCAGCACCCTGAGTACTGAGCACCCAGCACCCTGAGCACTGAGCACGGAGCACCCCGAGGACTGAGCATCCAGCACCCTGAGCACTGAGCACCCAGCACCTTGAGTACTGAGCACCGAGCACCCCGAGCACTGAGCACCCAGCACCCTGAGCACTGAGCACTGAGAACCCTGAGTACTGAGCACCGAGTACCCTGAGTACTGAGCACCCAGCACCCTGAGCACTGAGCACGGAGCACCCCGAGGACTGAGCACCCAGCACCCTGAGCACTGAGCAACCAGCACCTTGAGTACTAAGCACCCAGAACCCTGAGCTCTGAGCACACAGCACCCTGAGCACTGAGCACCCAGCACCCCGAGCACTGAGCACCCAGCACCCTGAGTACTGAGCACCCAACACCCAGAGTACTGAGCACCCAGCACCCTGAGCACTGAGCACCCAGCACCCTGAGTACTGAGCACCCAGCACCCTGAGTACTGAGCACCCAGCACCCTGAGCACTGAGCACTGAGCACCCAACACCCTGAGCACTGAGCACTGAGCACCCATCACCCCGAGCACTGAGCACACAGCACCCCGAGCACTGAGCACCCAGCACCCTGAGCACTGAGCACCCAGCACCCTGAGCACTGAGCACCCAGCCCCCTGAGTACTGAGCACCCAGCACCATGAGTACTGAGCACCCAGCATCCTGAGTACTGAGCACTCAGCACCCTGAGTACTGAGCACCGAGCACCCCGAGCACTGAGCACCCAGCACCCTGAGCACTGAGCACCCTGAGGACTGCGCACCCAGCACCCTGAGTACTGAGCACCCAGCACCCTGAGACTGAGCACCCAGGACCCCGAGCACTGAGCACCCAGTACCCTGAGTACAGAGCACCCAGCACCCCGAGTACTGAGCCCCCAGCACCCTGAGTACTGAGCACCCAGCACCCCGAGCACTGAGCACCCAGCACCCCGAGAATGAGCACCCAGCACCCTGAGTACTGAGCACCCAGCACCCTGAGTACTGAGCACTATGCACCCAGAGCACTGAGCGCCCAGCACCCCGAGCACGGAGCACCCAGGACCCCGAGCACTGAGTACTGAGCACCCCGAGCACTGAGCACCCAGCACCCTGAGAACTGAGCACCCAGCACCCTGAGAACTGAGCACACAGCACCTTGAGTACTGAGCACCGAGCACCCCGAGCACTGAGCACCCAGCACCCCGAGAATGAGCACCCAGCACCCTGAGAACTGAGCACCCAGCACCCTGAGAACTGAGCACCCAGCACCTTGAGTAATGAGCACTCAGCACCCTGAGTACTGAGCACCGAGCACCCCGAGCACTGAGCACCCAGCATCCTGAGCACTGAGCACCCTGAGGACTGCGCACCCAGCACCCTGAGCACTGAGCACCCAGCACCCTGAGACTGAGCACCCAGCACCCCGAGAATGAGCACCCAGCACCCTGAGAACTGAGCACCCAGCACCCTGAGAACTGAGCACCCAGCACCTTGAGTAATGAGCACCGAGCACCCCGAGCACTGAGCACCCAGCACCCCGAGAATGAGCACCCAGCACCCTGAGTACTGAGCACCCAGCACCCTGACTACTGAGCACTAAGCACCCCGAGCACGGAGCACCCAGGACCCCGAGCACTGAGTACTGAGCACCCAGCACCCTGAGTACTGAGCACCGAGCTCCCCGAGCACTGAGCACCCAGCACCCCAAGCACGGAGCACCCAGCACGCTGAGTACTGAGCACCCAATACCCAGATTACTGAGCACCCAGCACCCTGAGCACTGAGCACCCAGCACCCTGAGTACTGAGTACTGAGCACAGAGCACCCTGAGTACTGAGCACCCAGCACCCCGAGTACTGAGCACCCAGCACCCCGAGCACTGAGCACCCAGTGCCCCGAGCACTGAGCACCCAGCACCCCGAGCACTGAACACTGAGCACCCTGAGCACTGAGCACCCAGCACACCGAGTACTGAGCACTGAGCACCCTGAGTACTGAGCACCAAGCACTCCGAGTACTGAGCACTGAGCACCCTGGGTACTGAGCACCCAGCACCCTGAACACTGAGCACCCAGCACCCTGAGTACTGAGCACTGAGAACCCTGAGTACTGAGCACCGAGCACCCTGAGTACTGAGCACCCAGCACCCTTATCACTGAGCACAGAGCACCCCGAGGACTGAGCACCCAGCACCCTGAGCACTGAGCACGCAGCACCTTGAGTACTGAGCACCGAGCACCCCGAGCACTGAGCACCCAGCACCCTGAGTACTGAGCACCCAGCACCCTGAGCACTGAGCACCCAGCACCCTGAGCACAGAGCACGCAGCACCCCGAGCACTGAGCTCCCAGCACCCTGAGTACTGAGCACAGAGCACACTGAGCACTGAGCACCCAGCACCCTGAGTACTGAGCACCCAGCACCCTGAGTACTGAGCAACCAGCACCCTGAGCACTGAGCACTGAGCACCCAGCACCCTGAGCACTGAGCACTGAGCACCCAGCACCACAGCCCTGAGCACCCAGCACCCCGAGCACTGAGCACCCAGCACCCTGAGCACTGAGCACCCAGCACCCTGAGCATTGAGCACCCAGCACCCTGAGTACTGAGCACCCAGCACCCTGAGTACTGAGCACCCAGCACCCTGAGTACTGAGCACTCAGCACCCTGAGTACTGAGCACCGAGCACCCCGAGCACTGAGCACCCAGCACCCTGAGCACTGAGCACCCGGAGGACTGAGCACCCAGCACCCTGAGCACTGAGCACCGATCACCCTGAGCAATGAGCACCCAGCACCCCGAGCACTGAGCACCCAGCACCCTGAGTACTGAGCACCCAGCACCCAGAGTACTGAGCACCCAGCACCCTGAGTACTGAGCACTGAGCACCCCGAGTACTGAGCACCCAGCACCCCGAGCACTGAGCACCCAGCACCCTGAGCACTGAGCACCCTGAGCACTGAGCACCCTGAGCACTGAGCACTGAGCACCCAGCACCCTGAGTACTGAGCACCCAACACTCTGAGCACTGAGCACCCAGCACGCTGAGTACTGAGCACTGAGCACACAGCACCCTGAGTACTGAGCAACCAGCACCTCGAGCACTGAGCACCCAGCGCCGAGCACTGAGCACCCAGCACCCCGAGCACTGAGCACTGAGCACACTGAGCACTGAGCACCCAGCACCCCGAGTACTGAGCACTGAGCACCCTGAGTACTGAGCACCCAGCACCCCGAGTACTGAGCACTGAGCACCCTGAGCACTGAGAACCCGGAGTACTGAGCACCGAGCAACCTGAGTACTGAACACCCAGCACCCTGAGCACTGAGCAGGGAGCACCCCGAGGAGTGAGCACCCAGCACCCTGAGCACTGAGCACCCAGCACCCTGAGTACTGAGCACCGAGCACCCCGAGGACTGAGCACCCAGCACCCTGAGCACTGAGCACCAAGCACCCCGAGCACTGAGCACCCAGCACACCGAGCACTGAGCACCCAGCACCCTGAGTACTGAGCACCCAACACCCAGAGTCCTGAGCACCCAGCACCCTGAGCACTGAGCACCCAGCACCCTGAGTACTGAGCACCCAGAACCCTGAGTACTGAGCAACCAGCACCCTGAGCACTGAGCACTGAGCACAGAACACCCTGAGCACTGAGCACTGAGCACCCAGCACCCCGAGCACTGAGCACCCAGCACCCCGCGCACTGAGCACCCAGCACCCTGAGCACTGAGCACCCAGCACCCTGAGTACTGAGCACCCAGCACCATGAGTACTGAGCAACCAGGACCCTGAGTACTGAGCATTCAGCACCCTGAGTACTGAGCACCGAGCACCCCGAGCACTGAGAACCCAGCACCCTGAGCACTGAGCACCCTGAGGACTGAGTACCCAGCACCCTGAGCACTGAGCACCCAGCACCCTGAGTACTGAGCACCCAGCACCCTGAGCACTGAGCACCCAGGACCCCGAGCACTGAGCACCCAGCACCCTGAGCACTGAGCACCCAGCACCCTGAGTACTGAGCACCCAGCACCCTGAGCACTGAGCACCAAGCACCCTGAGCACTGAGCACCCAGCACCCTGAGTACTGAGCACCCAGCACCCTGAGTACTGAGTACCCAGTACCCTGAGCACTGAGCACCCAGCACCCTGAGTACTGAGCACCGAGCACCCTGAATACTTAGTACCCAGGAACCTTAGTACTGAGCACCCAGCACCCTGAGCACTGAGCACCCAGCACCCTGAGTACTGAGCACCCAGCACCACCCTCAGCACTGAGCACCCAGCACCCTGTGCACTGAGCACCCAGCACCCTGAGTACTGAGCACCCAGCACCCTGAGTACTGAGCACTGAGCACCCTGAGTACTGAGCACCAAGCACCCTGAGCACTGAGAACGGAGCACCCCGAGGACTGGGCACCCAGCACCCTGAGCACTGAGCACCCAGGACCTTGAGTACTGAGCACCGAGCACCCCGAGAACTGAGCACCCAGCACGCTGAATACTGATCACCCAGCACCCTGAGCACTGAGCACCCAGCACCTTGAGTACTGAGCACCGAGCACCCCGAGCACTTAGCACCCAGCACGCTGAATACTGAGCACCCAGCACCCTGAGCACTGAGCACCCAGCACCCCGAGCACTGAGCACCCAGCACCCCGAGCACTGAGCACCCAGCACCCTGAGTACTGAGCACCCAACACCCAGAGTCCTGAGCACCCAGCACCCTGAGCACTGATCACCCAGCACCCTGAGTACTGAGCACCCAGCACCCTGAGTACTGAGCACCCAGCACGCCTGAGCACTGAGCACTGAGCACCCAACACCCTGAGCACTGAGCACTGAGCACCCAGCACCCCGTGCACTGAGCACCCAGCACCCTGAGCACTGAGCACCCAGCACCCTGAGTACTGAGCACCCAGCACCATGAGTACTGAGCACCCAGCACCCTGAGTACTGAGCACTCAGCACCCTGAGTACTGAGCACCGAGGACCCCGAGCACTGAGCACCCAGCACCCTGAGCACTGAGCACCCGGAGGACTGAGCACCCAGCACCCTGAGCACTGAGCACCCAGCACCCTGAGCACTGAGCACCCAGCACCCTGTGCACAGAGCACGCAGCACCCCGAGCACTGAGCTCCCAGCACCCTGAGTACTGAGCACAGAGCACCCTGAGCACTGAGCACCCAGCACCCTGAGTACTGAGCACCCAGCACCCTGAGTTCTGAGCAACCAGCACCCTGAGCACTGAGCACTGAGCACCCAGCACCCTGAGCACTGAGCACTGAGCACCCAGCACCACAGCCCTGAGCACCCAGCACCCTGAGTACTGAGCACCGAGCACCCCGAGCACTGAGCACACAGCACCCTGAGCACTGAGCACCCTGAGGACTGAGTACCCAGCACCCTGAGCACTGAGCACCCAGCACCCTGAGTACTGAGCACCCAGCACCCTGAGCACTGAGCACCCAGGACCCCGAGCACTGAGCACCCAGCACCCTGAGCACTGAGCACCCAGCACCCTGAGTACTGAGCACCCAGCACCCTGAGCACTGAGCACCAAGCACCCTGAGCACTGAGCACTCAGCACCCTGAGTACTGAGCACCCAGCACCCTGAGTACTGAGTACCCAGTACCCTGAGCACTGAGCACCCAGCACCCTGAGTACTGAGCACCGAGCACCCTGAATACTTAGTACCCAGGAACCTTAGTACTGAGCACCCAGCACCCTGAGCACTGAGCACCCAGCACCCTGAGTACTGAGCACCCAGCACTACCCTCAGCACTGAGCACCCAGCACCCTGAGCACTGAGCACCCAGCACCCTGAGTACTGAGCACCCAGCACCCTGAGTACTGAGCACTGAGCACCCTGAGTACTGAGCACCAAGCACCCTGAGCACTGAGAACGGAGCACCCCGAGGACTGGGCACCCAGCACCCTGAGCACTGAGCACCCAGCACCTTGAGTACTGAGCACCGAGCACCCCGAGAACTGAGCACCCAGCACGCTGAATACTGATCACCCAGCACCCTGAGCACTGAGCACCCAGCACCTTGAGTACTGAGCACCGAGCACCCCGAGCACTTAGCACCCAGCACGCTGAATACTGAGCACCCAGCACCCTGAGCACTGAGCACCCAGCACCCCGAGCACTGAGCACCCAGCACCCCGAGCACTGAGCACCCAGCACCCTGAGTACTGAGCACCCAACACCCAGAGTCCTGAGCACCCAGCACCCTGAGCACTGATCACCCAGCACCCTGAGTACTGAGCACCCAGCACCCTGAGTACTGAGCACCCAGCACGCCTGAGCACTGAGCACTGAGCACCCAACACCCTGAGCACTGAGCACTGAGCACCCAGCACCCAGTGCACTGAGCACCCAGCACCCTGAGCACTGAGCACCCAGCACCCTGAGTACTGAGCACCAGCACCATGAGTACTGAGCACCCAGCACCCTGAGTACTGAGCACTCAGCACCCTGAGTACTGAGCACCGAGGACCCCGAGCACTGAGCACCCAGCACCCTGAGCACTGAGCACCCGGAGGACTGAGCACCCAGCACCCTGAGCACTGAGCACCCAGCACCCTGAGCACTGAGCACCCAGCACCCTGAGCACAGAGCACGCAGCACCCCGAGCACTGAGCTCCCAGCACCCTGAGTACTGAGCACAGAGCACCCTGAGCACTGAGCACCCAGCACCCTGAGTACTGAGCACCCAGCACCCTGAGTTCTGAGCAACCAGCACCCTGAGCACTGAGCACTGAGCACCCAGCACCCTGAGCACTGAGCACTGAGCACCCAGCACCACAGCCCTGAGCACCCAGCACCCCGAGCACTGAGCACCCAGCACCCTGAGCACTGAGCACCCAGCACCCTGAGCATTGAGCACCCAGCACCCTGAGTACTGAGCACCCAGCACCCTGAGTACTGAGCACCCAGCACCCTGAGTACTGAGCACTCAGCACCCTGAGTACTGAGCACCGAGCACCCCGAGCACTGAGCACCCAGCACCCTGAGCACTGAGCACCCGGAGGACTGAGCACCCAGCACCCTGAGCACTGAGCACCGATCACCCTGAGCACTGAGCACCCAGCACCCCGAGCACTGAGCACCCAGCACCCTGAGTACTGAGCACCCAGCACCCAGAGTACTGAGCACACAGCACCCTGAGTACTGAGCACTGAGCACCCCGAGTACTGAGCACCCAGCACCCCGAGCACTGAGCACCCAGCACCCTGAGCACTGAGCACCCTGAGCTCTGAGCACCCTGAGCACTGAGCACTGAGCACCCAGCACCCTGAGTACTGAGCACCCAACACTCTGAGCACTGAGCACCCAGCACGCTGAGTACTGAGCACTGAGCACACAGCACCCTGAGTACTGAGCAACCAGCACCTCGAGCACTGAGCACCCAGCGCCCCGAGCACTGAGCACCCAGCACCCCGAGCACTGAGCACTGAGCACACTGAGCACTGAGCACCCAGCACCCCGAGTACTGAGCACTGAGCACCCTGAGTACTGAGCACCCAGCACCCCGAGTACTGAGCACTGAGCACCCTGAGCACTGAGAACCCGGAGTACTGAGCACCGAGCAACCTGAGTACTGAACACCCAGCACCCTGAGCACTGAGCACGGATCACCCCGAGGAGTGAGCACCCAGCACCCTGAGCACTGAGCACCCAGCACCTTGAGTACTGAGCACCGAGCACCCCGAGCACTGAGCACCCAGCACGCTGAATACTGATCACCCAGCACCCTGAGCACTGAGCACCCAGCACCTTGAGTACTGAGCACCGAGGATCCCGAGCACTGAGCACCCTGCACCCTGAGCACTGAGCACCCGGAGGACTGAGCACCCAGCACCCTGAGCACTGAGCACCCAGCACCCTGAGCACTGAGCACCCAGCACCCTGAGCACAGAGCACGCAGCACCCCGCGCACTGAGCTCCCAGCACCCTGAGTACTGAGCACAGAGCACCCTGAGCACTGAGCAACCAGCACCCTGAGTACTGAGCACCCAGAACCCTGAGTACTGAGCAACCTACACCCTGATCACTGAGCACTGAGCACCCAGCACCCTGAGCACTGAGCACTGAGCACCCAGCACCACAGCCCTGAGCACCCAGCACCCCGAGCACTGAGCAACCAGCACCCTGATCACTGAGCACCCAGCACCCTGAGCATTGAGCACCCAGCACCCTGAGTACTGAGCACCCAGCACCCTGAGTACTGAGCACCCAGCACCCTGAGTACTGAGCACTCAGCACCCTGAGTACTGAGCACCGAGCACCCCGAGCACTGAGCACCCAGCACCCTGAACACTGAGCACCCGGAGGACTGAGCACCCAGCACCCTGAGCACTGAGCACCGATCACCCTGAGCACTGAGCACCCAGCACCCCGAGCACTGAGCACCCAGCACGCTGAGTACTGAGCACCCAATACCCAGATTACTGAGCACCCAGCACCCTGAGCACTGAGCACCCAGCACCCTGAGTACTGAGTACTGAGCACAGAGCACCCTGAGTACTGAGCACCCAGCGCCCCGAGCACTGAGCACCCAGCACCCCGAGCACTGAACACTGAGCACCCTGAGCACTGAGCACAGAGCACACCGAGTACTGAGCACTGAGCACCCTGAGTACTGAGCACCAAGCACTCCGAGTACTGAGCACTGAGCACCCTGGGTACTGAGCACCCAGCACCCTGAGCACTGAGCACCCAGCACCCTGAGTACTGAGCACTGAGAACCCTGAGTACTGAGCACCGAGCACCCTGAGTACTGAGCACCCAGCACCCTGATCACTGAGCACAGAGCACCCCGAGGACTGAGCACCCAGCAACCTGAGCACTGAGCACCCAGCACCTTGAGTACTGAGCACCGAGCACCCCGAGCACTGAGCACCCAGCACCCTGAGTACTGAGCACCCAGCACCCTGAGCACTGAGCACCCAGCACCCTGAGCACAGAGCACGCAGCACCCCGAGCACTGAGCTCCCAGCACCCTGAGTACTGAGCACAGAGGACCCTGAGCACTGAGCACCCAGCACCCTGAGTACTGAGCACCCAGCACCCTGAGTACTGAGCAACCAGCACACTGAGCACTGAGCACTGAGCACCCAGCACCCTGAGCACTGAGCACTGAGCACCCAGCACCACAGCCCTGAGCACCCAGCACCCCGAGCACTGAGCACCCAGCACCCTGAGCACTGAGCAACCAGCACCCTGAGCATTGAGCACCCAGCACCCTGAGTACTGAGCACCCAGCACCCTGAGTACTGAGCACCCAGCACCCTGAGTACTGAGCACTCAGCACCCTGAGTACTGAGCACCGAGCACCCCGAGCACTGAGCACCCAGCACCCTGAGCACTGAGCACCCGGAGGACTGAGCACCCAGCACCCTGAGCACTGAGCACCGATCACCCTGAGCACTGAGCACCCAGCACCCCGAGCACTGAGCACCCAGCACCCTGAGTACTGAGCACCCAGCACCCAGAGTACTGAGCACCCAGCACCCTGAGTACTGAGCACTGAGCACCCCGAGTACTGAGCAC